>NW_026600210.1:2172835-2253199 GCF_029448725.1 Salvelinus fontinalis | reverse complement strand
AGGCTAAACTGTGTCAGGTTGAGAGTAAGTACCTGGTGCTGCTTCAGGACCTGAAGAACCCAGTGTGTTCCTCTTCAGACCATAATCCTGCCAGGGAGGTCATCTCTAGACTGTTGGAGGATGCACTGGACAACACTGACCCTACGGGACACGCCATCTTTAAACCACACCCTGTCAGGTAAACGCTCTACAGGTGGACCTGATCTATGCTGTTCTGTAAACAGAACCATTATTTTAAAGTATGGGAACGGGTTTTAATAAGGTTACTTTATGTTCTGGGCATTGTTTTTCCACTTCCTTTGCAAAGCCCTCTGTCACTCGGAAAGGTATTCCAGTGTCTGCCTTCCAGTGGGTGTGTACGCTACCTGCCCCTCCCCTATGAAGCATGACTTACTGTAGTCTACCAATGATGTTACTAGATGACTTACTGTAGTCTACCAATGATGTTATAAGATGTTACAAGATGACTTACTGTACACTACCAACGATGTTACTAGATGACTTACTGTAGTCTACCAACGATGTTATAAGATGTTACAAGATGACTTACTGTAGACTACCAATGATGTTACTAGATGACTTACTGTAGTCTACCAACGATGTTATAAGATGTTACAAGATGACTTACTGTAGACTACCAATGATGTTACTAGATGACTTACTGTAGTCTACCAACGATGTTATAAGATGTTACAAGATGACTTACTGTAGTCTACCAATGATGTTACTAGATGTTACTAGATGACTTACTGTAGTCTACCAATGATGTTACTAGATGACTTACTGTAGTCTACCAATGATGTTACTAGATGACTTACTGTAGTCTACCAATGATGTTACTAGATGACTTACTGTAGCCTACCAACGATGTTACTAGATGACTTACTGTAGCCTACCAATGATGTTACTAGATGACTTACTGTAGTCTACCAATGATGTTACTAGATGACTTACTGTAGTCTACCAATGATGTTACTAGATGACTTACTGTAGCCTACCAACGATGTTACTAGATGACTTACTGTAGCCTACCAATGATGTTACTAGATGACTTACTGTAGTCTACCAATGATGTTACTAGATGACTTACTGTAGTCTACCAATGATGTTACTAGATGACTTACTGTAGTCTACCAATGATGTTACTAGATGACTTACTGTAGTCTACCAATGATGTTACTAGATGACTTACTGTAGTCTACCAATGATGTTACTAGATGACTTACTGTAGTCTACCAACGATGTTACTAGATGACTTACTGTAGCCTACCAATGATGTTACTAGATGACTTACTGTAGTCTACCAATGATGTTACTAGATGACTTACTGTAGTCTACCAATGATGTTACTAGATGACTTACTGTAGCCTACCAACGATGTTACTAGATGACTTACTGTAGCCTACCAATGATGTTACTAGATGACTTACTGTAGTCTACCAATGATGTTACTAGATGACTTACTGTAGTCTACCAATGATGTTACTAGATGACTTACTGTAGTCTACCAATGATGTTACTAGATGACTTACTGTAGTCTACCAATGATGTTACTAGATGACTTACTGTAGCCTACCAATGATGTTACTAGATGACTTACTGTAGTCTACCAACGATGTTATAAGATGTTACTAGATGACTTACTGTAGTCTACCAATGATGTTACTAGATGTTACTAGATGACTTACTGTAGTCTACCAATGATGTTACTAGATGACTTACTGTAGTCTACCAATGATGTTACTAGATGACTTACTGTAGCCTACCAACGATGTTACTAGATGACTTACTGTAGTCTACCAATGATGTTATAAGATGTTACAAGATGACTTACTGTACACTACCAACGATGTTACTAGATGACTTACTGTAGTCTACCAACGATGTTATAAGATGTTACAAGATGACTTACTGTAGACTACCAATGATGTTACTAGATGACTTACTGTAGTCTACCAACGATGTTATAAGATGTTACAAGATGACTTACTGTAGTCTACCAATGATGTTACTAGATGTTACTAGATGACTTACTGTAGTCTACCAATGATGTTACTAGATGACTTACTGTAGTCTACCAATGATGTTACTAGATGACTTACTGTAGTCTACCAATGATGTTACTAGATGACTTACTGTAGCCTACCAACGATGTTACTAGATGACTTACTGTAGCCTACCAATGATGTTACTAGATGACTTACTGTAGTCTACCAATGATGTTACTAGATGACTTACTGTAGTCTACCAATGATGTTACTAGATGACTTACTGTAGTCTACCAATGATGTTACTAGATGACTTACTGTAGTCTACCAATGATGTTACTAGATGACTTACTGTAGTCTACCAATGATGTTACTAGATGACTTACTGTAGCCTACCAACGATGTTACTAGATGACTTACTGTAGCCTACCAATGATGTTACTAGATGACTTACTGTAGTCTACCAATGATGTTACTAGATGACTTACTGTAGTCTACCAATGATGTTACTAGATGACTTACTGTAGCCTACCAACGATGTTACTAGATGACTTACTGTAGCCTACCAATGATGTTACTAGATGACTTACTGTAGTCTACCAATGATGTTACTAGATGACTTACTGTAGTCTACCAATGATGTTACTAGATGACTTACTGTAGTCTACCAATGATGTTACTAGATGACTTACTGTAGTCTACCAATGATGTTACTAGATGACTTACTGTAGTCTACCAATGATGTTACTAGATGACTTACTGTAGCCTACCAACGATGTTACTAGATGACTTACTGTAGCCTACCAATGATGTTACTAGATGACTTACTGTAGTCTACCAATGATGTTACTAGATGACTTACTGTAGTCTACCAATGATGTTACTAGATGACTTACTGTAGCCTACCAACGATGTTACTAGATGACTTACTGTAGCCTACCAATGATGTTACTAGATGACTTACTGTAGTCTACCAATGATGTTACTAGATGACTTACTGTAGTCTACCAATGATGTTACTAGATGACTTACTGTAGTCTACCAATGATGTTACTAGATGACTTACTGTAGTCTACCAATGATGTTACTAGATGACTTACTGTAGTCTACCAATGATGTTACTAGATGACTTACTGTAGCCTACCAACGATGTTACTAGATGACTTACTGTAGCCTACCAATGATGTTACTAGATGACTTACTGTAGTCTACCAATGATGTTACTAGATGACTTACTGTAGTCTACCAATGATGTTACTAGATGACTTACTGTAGCCTACCAACGATGTTACTAGATGACTTACTGTAGCCTACCAATGATGTTACTAGATGACTTACTGTAGTCTACCAATGATGTTACTAGATGACTTACTGTAGTCTACCAATGATGTTACTAGATGACTTACTGTAGTCTACCAATGATGTTACTAGATGACTTACTGTAGTCTACCAATGATGTTACTAGATGACTTACTGTAGTCTACCAATGATGTTACTAGATGACTTACTGTAGCCTACCAACGATGTTACTAGATGACTTACTGTAGCCTACCAATGATGTTACTAGATGACTTACTGTAGTCTACCAATGATGTTACTAGATGACTTACTGTAGTCTACCAATGATGTTACTAGATGACTTACTGTAGCCTACCAACGATGTTACTAGATGACTTACTGTAGCCTACCAATGATGTTACTAGATGACTTACTGTAGTCTACCAATGATGTTACTAGATGACTTACTGTAGTCTACCAATGATGTTACTAGATGACTTACTGTAGTCTACCAATGATGTTACTAGATGACTTACTGTAGTCTACCAATGATGTTACTAGATGACTTACTGTAGCCTACCAATGATGTTACTAGATGACTTACTGTAGTCTACCAACGATGTTATAAGATGTTACTAGATGACTTACTGTAGTCTACCAATGATGTTACTAGATGTTACTAGATGACTTACTGTAGTCTACCAATGATGTTACTAGATGACTTACTGTAGTCTACCAATGATGTTACTAGATGACTTACTGTAGCCTACCAACGATGTTACTAGATGACTTACTGTAGCCTACCAATGATGTTACTAGATGACTTACTGTAGTCTACCAATGATGTTACTAGATGACTTACTGTAGTCTACCAATGATGTTACTAGATGACTTACTGTAGTCTACCAATGATGTTACTAGATGACTTACTGTAGTCTACCAATGATGTTACTAGATGACTTACTGTAGCCTACCAATGATGTTACTAGATGACTTACTGTAGTCTACCAACGATGTTATAAGATGTTACTAGATGACTTACTGTAGCCTACCAATGATGTTACTAGATGACTTACTGTAGTCTACCAACGATGTTACTAGATGACTTACTGTAGTCTACCAACGATGTTACTAATGTTACTAGATGACTTACTGTAGTCTACCAATGATGTTACTAGATGACTTACTGTAGTCTACCAACGATGTTATAAGATGTTACTAGATGACTTACTGTAGTCTACCAATGATGTTACTAGATGACTTACTGTAGTCTACCAACGATGTTATAAGATGTTACTAGATGACTTACTGTAGTCTACCAACGATGTTACTAGATGACTTACTGTAGCCTACCAATGATGTTACTAGATGACTTACTGTAGCCTACCAATGATGTTACTAGATGACTTACTGTAGTCTACCAACGATGTTACTAGATGACTTACTGTAGCCTACCAATGATGTTACTAGATGACTTACTGTAGTCTACCAATGATGTTACTAGATGTTACTAGAGGACTTACTGTAGTCTACCAATGATGTTACTAGATGACTTACTGTAGTCTACCAATGATGTTACTAGATGACTTACTGTAGCCTACCAACGATGTTATAAGATGTTACTAAATGACTTACTGTAGTCTACCAATGATGTTACTAGATGACTTACTGTAGTCTACCAACGATGTTACTAGATGACTTACTGTAGCCTACCAACGATGTTATAAGATGTTACTAGATGTTACTAGATGACTTACTGTAGCCTACCAATGATGTTACTAGATGACTTACTGTAGTCTACCAATGATGTTACTAGATGACTTACTGTAGTCTACCAATGATGTTACTAGATGACTTACTGTAGTCTACCAATGATGTTACTAGATGACTTACTGTAGCCTACCAACGATGTTATAAGATGTTACTAAATGACTTACTGTAGTCTACCAATGATGTTACTAGATGACTTACTGTGGTCTACCAACGATGTTACTAGATGACTTACTGTAGCCTACCAATGATGTTACTAGATGACTTACTGTAGTCTACCAATGATGTTACTAGATGACTTACTGTAGCCTACCAACGATGTTACTAGATGACTTACTGTAGCCTACCAATGATGTTATAAGATGTTACAAGATGACTTACTGTAGTCTACCAACGATGTTACTAGATGACTTACTGTAGTCTACCAACGATGTTACTAGATGACTTACTGTAGCCTACCAATGATGTTACTAGATGACTTACTGTAGTCTACCAATGATGTTACTAGATGTTACTAGATGACTTACTGTAGTCTACCAACGATGTTACTAGATGTTACTAGATGACTTACTGTAGTCTACCAACGATGTTACAAGATGTTACTAGATGACTTACTGTAGTCTACCAATGATGTTACTAGATGACTTACTGTAGTCTACCAACGATGTTACTAGATGACTTACTGTAGTCTACCAATGATGTTACTAGATGACTTACTGTAGTCTACCAACGATGTTACTAGATGACTTACTGTAGCCTACCAACGATGTTATAAGATGTTACTAGATGACTTACTGTAGCCTACCAATGATGTTATAAGATGTTACTAGATGACTTACTGTAGCCTACCAACGATGTTATAAGATGTTACTAGATGACTTACTGTAGTCTACCAACGATGTTACTAGATGACTTACTGTAGTCTACCAACGATTTTACTAGATGACTTACTGTAGTCTACCAACGATGTTACAAGATGACTTACTGTAGCCTACCAACGATGTTACTAGATGACTTACTGTAGCCTACCAATGATGTTATAAGATGTTACAAGATGACTTACTGTAGTCTACCAACGATGTTACTAGATGACTTACTGTAGTCTACCAATGATGTTATAAGATGTTACAAGATGACTTACTGTAGACTACCAATGATGTTACTAGATGACTTACTGTAGTCTACCAATGATGTTACTAGATGACTTACTGTAGCCTACCAATGATGTTACTAGATGACTTACTGTAGTCTACCAATGATGTTACTAGATGACTTACTGTAGCCTACCAATGATGTTACTAGATGACTTACTGTAGTCTACCAACGATGTTATAAGATGTTACTAGATGACTTACTGTAGCCTACCAATGATGTTACTAGATGACTTACTGTAGTCTACCAACGATGTTACTAGATGACTTACTGTAGTCTACCAACGATGTTACTAATGTTACTAGATGACTTACTGTAGTCTACCAATGATGTTACTAGATGACTTACTGTAGTCTACCAACGATGTTATAAGATGTTACTAGATGACTTACTGTAGTCTACCAATGATGTTACTAGATGACTTACTGTAGTCTACCAACGATGTTATAAGATGTTACTAGATGACTTACTGTAGTCTACCAACGATGTTACTAGATGACTTACTGTAGCCTACCAATGATGTTACTAGATGACTTACTGTAGCCTACCAATGATGTTACTAGATGACTTACTGTAGTCTACCAATGATGTTACAAGATGACTTACTGTAGCCTACCAATGATGTTATAAGATGTTACTAGATGACTTACTGTAGTCTACCAACGATGTTACTAGATGTTACTAGATGACTTACTGTAGTCTACCAACGATGTTACTAGATGACTTACTGTAGCCTACCAACGATGTTACTAGATGACTTACTGTAGCCTACCAATGATGTTATAAGATGTTACAAGATGACTTACTGTAGTCTACCAACGATGTTACTAGATGACTTACTGTAGTCTACCAACGATGTTACTAGATGACTTACTGTAGCCTACCAATGATGTTACTAGATGACTTACTGTAGTCTACCAATGATGTTACTAGATGTTACTAGATGACTTACTGTAGTCTACCAACGATGTTACTAGATGTTACTAGATGACTTACTGTAGTCTACCAACGATGTTACAAGATGTTACTAGATGACTTACTGTAGTCTACCAATGATGTTACTAGATGACTTACTGTAGTCTACCAACGATGTTACTAGATGACTTACTGTAGTCTACCAATGATGTTACTAGATGACTTACTGTAGTCTACCAACGATGTTACTAGATGACTTACTGTAGCCTACCAACGATGTTATAAGATGTTACTAGATGACTTACTGTAGCCTACCAATGATGTTATAAGATGTTACTAGATGACTTACTGTAGCCTACCAACGATGTTATAAGATGTTACTAGATGACTTACTGTAGTCTACCAACGATGTTACTAGATGACTTACTGTAGTCTACCAACGATTTTACTAGATGACTTACTGTAGTCTACCAACGATGTTACAAGATGACTTACTGTAGCCTACCAACGATGTTACTAGATGACTTACTGTAGCCTACCAATGATGTTATAAGATGTTACAAGATGACTTACTGTAGTCTACCAACGATGTTACTAGATGACTTACTGTAGTCTACCAATGATGTTATAAGATGTTACAAGATGACTTACTGTAGACTACCAATGATGTTACTAGATGACTTACTGTAGTCTACCAATGATGTTACTAGATGACTTACTGTAGCCTACCAATGATGTTACTAGATGACTTACTGTAGTCTACCAATGATGTTACTAGATGACTTACTGTAGCCTACCAATGATGTTACTAGATGACTTACTGTAGTCTACCAACGATGTTATAAGATGTTACTAGATGACTTACTGTAGCCTACCAATGATGTTACTAGATGACTTACTGTAGTCTACCAACGATGTTACTAGATGACTTACTGTAGTCTACCAACGATGTTACTAATGTTACTAGATGACTTACTGTAGTCTACCAATGATGTTACTAGATGACTTACTGTAGTCTACCAACGATGTTATAAGATGTTACTAGATGACTTACTGTAGTCTACCAATGATGTTACTAGATGACTTACTGTAGTCTACCAACGATGTTATAAGATGTTACTAGATGACTTACTGTAGTCTACCAACGATGTTACTAGATGACTTACTGTAGCCTACCAATGATGTTACTAGATGACTTACTGTAGCCTACCAATGATGTTACTAGATGACTTACTGTAGTCTACCAATGATGTTACAAGATGACTTACTGTAGCCTACCAATGATGTTATAAGATGTTACTAGATGACTTACTGTAGTCTACCAACGATGTTATAAGATGTTACTAGATGACTTACTGTAGTCTACCAATGATGTTATAAGATGTTACTAAATGACTTACTGTAGTCTACCAACGATGTTACTAGATGACTTACTGTAGCCTACCAATGATGTTACTAGATGACTTACTGTAGTCTACCAATGATGTTACTAGATACTAGAGGACTTACTGTAGTCTACCAATGATGTTACTAGATGACTTACTGTAGTCTACCAATGATGTTACTAGATGACTTACTGTAGCCTACCAACGATGTTATAAGATGTTACTAAATGACTTACTGTAGTCTACCAATGATGTTACTAGATGACTTACTGTAGTCTACCAACGATGTTACTAGATGACTTACTGTAGCCTACCAACGATGTTATAAGATGTTACTAGATGTTACTAGATGACTTACTGTAGCCTACCAATGATGTTACTAGATGACTTACTGTAGTCTACCAACGATGTTACTAGATGACTTACTGTAGCCTACCAATGATGTTACTAGATGTTACAAGATGACTTACTGTAGTCTACCAATGATGTTACTAGATGACTTACTGTAGCCTACCAACGATGTTATAAGATGTTACTAAATGACTTACTGTAGTCTACCAATGATGTTACTAGATGACTTACTGTAGTCTACCAACGATGTTACTAGATGACTTACTGTAGCCTACCAATGATGTTACTAGATGACTTACTGTAGTCTACCAATGATGTTACTAGATGACTTACTGTAGCCTACCAACGATGTTACTAGATGACTTACTGTAGCCTACCAATGATGTTATAAGATGTTACAAGATGACTTACTGTAGTCTACCAACGATGTTACTAGAAGACTTACTGTAGTCTACCAACGATGTTACTGGATGACTTACTGTAGCCTACCAATGATGTTACTAGATGACTTACTGTAGTCTACCAATGATGTTACTAGATGTTACTAGATGACTTACTGTAGTCTACCAACGATGTTACTAGATGTTACTAGATGACTTACTGTAGTCTACCAACGATGTTACAAGATGTTACTAGATGACTTACTGTAGTCTACCAATGATGTTACTAGATGACTTACTGTAGTCTACCAACGATGTTACTAGATGACTTACTGTAGTCTACCAATGATGTTACTAGATGACTTACTGTAGTCTACCAACGATGTTACTAGATGACTTACTGTAGCCTACCAACGATGTTATAAGATGTTACTAGATGACTTACTGTAGCCTACCAATGATGTTATAAGATGTTACTAGATGACTTACTGTAGCCTACCAACGATGTTATAAGATGTTACTAGATGACTTACTGTAGTCTACCAACGATGTTACTAGATGACTTACTGTAGTCTACCAACGATTTTACTAGATGACTTACTGTAGTCTACCAACGATGTTACAAGATGTTACTAGATGACTTACTGTAGCCTACCAACGATGTTATAAGATGTTACTAGATGACTTACTGTAGCCTACCAACGATGTTACTAGATGACTTACTGTAGTCTACCAACGATGTTATAAGATGTTACTAGATGACTTACTGTAGCCTACCAACGATGTTACTAGATGACTTACTGTAGTCTACCAACGATGTTACTAGATGACTTACTGTAGCCTACCAACGATGTTATAAGATGTTACTAAATGACTTACTGTAGTCTACCAATGATGTTACTAGATGACTTACTGTAGTCTACCAACAATGTTACTAGATGACTTACTGTAGCCTACCAATGATGTTACTAGATGACTTACTGTAGTCTACCAATGATGTTACTAGATGACTTACTGTAGTCTACCAACGATGTTATAAGATGACTTACTGTAGTCTACCAATGATGTTACTAGATGACTTACTGTAGTCTACCAACGATGTTACTAGATGACTTACTGTAGCCTACCAACGATGTTATAAGATGTTACTAGATGACTTACTGTAGCCTACCAATGATGTTATAAGATGTTACTAGATGACTTACTGTAGCCTACCAACGATGTTATAAGATGTTACTAGATGACTTACTGTAGCCTACCAACGATGTTACTAGATGACTTACTGTAGTCTACCAACGATGTTACTAGATGACTTACTGTAGTCTACCAACGATGTTACAAGATGTTACTAGATGACTTACTGTAGCCTACCAACGATGTTATAAGATGTTACTAGATGACTTACTGTAGCCTACCAACGATGTTACTAGATGACTTACTGTAGTCTACCAACGATGTTATAAGATGTTACTAGATGACTTACTGTAGCCTACCAACGATGTTACTAGATGACTTACTGTAGTCTACCAACGATGTTACTAGATGACTTACTGTAGTCTACCAATGATGTTACTAGATGACTTACTGTAGTCTACCAACGATGTTACTAGATGACTTACTGTAGTCTACCAATGATGTTACTAGATGACTTACTGTAGTCT
The DNA here is from genome assembly GCF_029448725.1 of Salvelinus fontinalis. Lineage (NCBI taxonomy): Eukaryota > Metazoa > Chordata > Actinopteri > Salmoniformes > Salmonidae > Salvelinus > Salvelinus fontinalis. Next base: position 2,242,319 of record NW_026600210.1, on the reverse strand, counting down.
ACCAACGATGTTACTAGATGACTTACTGTAGCCTACCAACGATGTTATAAGATGTTACTAGATGACTTACTGTAGCCTACCAATGATGTTATAAGATGTTACTAGATGACTTACTGTAGCCTACCAACGATGTTATAAGATGTTACTAGATGACTTACTGTAGTCTACCAATGATGTTATAAGATGTTACTAAATGACTTACTGTAGTCTACCAACGATGTTACTAGATGACTTACTGTAGCCTACCAATGATGTTACTAGATGACTTACTGTAGTCTACCAATGATGTTACTAGATACTAGAGGACTTACTGTAGTCTACCAATGATGTTACTAGATGACTTACTGTAGTCTACCAATGATGTTACTAGATGACTTACTGTAGCCTACCAACGATGTTATAAGATGTTACTAAATGACTTACTGTAGTCTACCAATGATGTTACTAGATGACTTACTGTAGTCTACCAACGATGTTACTAGATGACTTACTGTAGCCTACCAACGATGTTATAAGATGTTACTAGATGTTACTAGATGACTTACTGTAGCCTACCAATGATGTTACTAGATGACTTACTGTAGTCTACCAACGATGTTACTAGATGACTTACTGTAGCCTACCAATGATGTTACTAGATGTTACAAGATGACTTACTGTAGTCTACCAATGATGTTACTAGATGACTTACTGTAGCCTACCAACGATGTTATAAGATGTTACTAAATGACTTACTGTAGTCTACCAATGATGTTACTAGATGACTTACTGTAGTCTACCAACGATGTTACTAGATGACTTACTGTAGCCTACCAATGATGTTACTAGATGACTTACTGTAGTCTACCAATGATGTTACTAGATGACTTACTGTAGCCTACCAACGATGTTACTAGATGACTTACTGTAGCCTACCAATGATGTTATAAGATGTTACAAGATGACTTACTGTAGTCTACCAACGATGTTACTAGAAGACTTACTGTAGTCTACCAACGATGTTACTGGATGACTTACTGTAGCCTACCAATGATGTTACTAGATGACTTACTGTAGTCTACCAATGATGTTACTAGATGTTACTAGATGACTTACTGTAGTCTACCAACGATGTTACTAGATGTTACTAGATGACTTACTGTAGTCTACCAACGATGTTACAAGATGTTACTAGATGACTTACTGTAGTCTACCAATGATGTTACTAGATGACTTACTGTAGTCTACCAACGATGTTACTAGATGACTTACTGTAGTCTACCAATGATGTTACTAGATGACTTACTGTAGTCTACCAACGATGTTACTAGATGACTTACTGTAGCCTACCAACGATGTTATAAGATGTTACTAGATGACTTACTGTAGCCTACCAATGATGTTATAAGATGTTACTAGATGACTTACTGTAGCCTACCAACGATGTTATAAGATGTTACTAGATGACTTACTGTAGTCTACCAACGATGTTACTAGATGACTTACTGTAGTCTACCAACGATTTTACTAGATGACTTACTGTAGTCTACCAACGATGTTACAAGATGTTACTAGATGACTTACTGTAGCCTACCAACGATGTTATAAGATGTTACTAGATGACTTACTGTAGCCTACCAACGATGTTACTAGATGACTTACTGTAGTCTACCAACGATGTTATAAGATGTTACTAGATGACTTACTGTAGCCTACCAACGATGTTACTAGATGACTTACTGTAGTCTACCAACGATGTTACTAGATGACTTACTGTAGCCTACCAACGATGTTATAAGATGTTACTAAATGACTTACTGTAGTCTACCAATGATGTTACTAGATGACTTACTGTAGTCTACCAACAATGTTACTAGATGACTTACTGTAGCCTACCAATGATGTTACTAGATGACTTACTGTAGTCTACCAATGATGTTACTAGATGACTTACTGTAGTCTACCAACGATGTTATAAGATGACTTACTGTAGTCTACCAATGATGTTACTAGATGACTTACTGTAGTCTACCAACGATGTTACTAGATGACTTACTGTAGCCTACCAACGATGTTATAAGATGTTACTAGATGACTTACTGTAGCCTACCAATGATGTTATAAGATGTTACTAGATGACTTACTGTAGCCTACCAACGATGTTATAAGATGTTACTAGATGACTTACTGTAGCCTACCAACGATGTTACTAGATGACTTACTGTAGTCTACCAACGATGTTACTAGATGACTTACTGTAGTCTACCAACGATGTTACAAGATGTTACTAGATGACTTACTGTAGCCTACCAACGATGTTATAAGATGTTACTAGATGACTTACTGTAGCCTACCAACGATGTTACTAGATGACTTACTGTAGTCTACCAACGATGTTATAAGATGTTACTAGATGACTTACTGTAGCCTACCAACGATGTTACTAGATGACTTACTGTAGTCTACCAACGATGTTACTAGATGACTTACTGTAGTCTACCAATGATGTTACTAGATGACTTACTGTAGTCTACCAACGATGTTACTAGATGACTTACTGTAGTCTACCAATGATGTTACTAGATGACTTACTGTAGTCTACCAACGATGTTACTAGATGACTTACTGTAGCCTACCAACGATGTTATAAGATGTTACTAGATGACTTACTGTAGCCTACCAATGATGTTATAAGATGTTACTAGATGACTTACTGTAGCCTACCAACGATGTTATAAGATGTTACTAGATGACTTACTGTAGTCTACCAACGATGTTACTAGATGACTTACTGTAGTCTACCAACGATTTTACTAGATGACTTACTGTAGTCTACCAACGATGTTACAAGATGTTACTAGATGACTTACTGTAGCCTACCAACGATGTTATAAGATGTTACTAGATGACTTACTGTAGCCTACCAACGATGTTACTAGATGACTTACTGTAGTCTACCAACGATGTTATAAGATGTTACTAGATGACTTACTGTAGCCTACCAACGATGTTACTAGATGACTTACTGTAGTCTACCAACGATGTTACTAGATGACTTACTGTAGCCTACCAACGATGTTATAAGATGTTACTAAATGACTTACTGTAGTCTACCAATGATGTTACTAGATGACTTACTGTAGTCTACCAACAATGTTACTAGATGACTTACTGTAGCCTACCAATGATGTTACTAGATGACTTACTGTAGTCTACCAATGATGTTACTAGATGACTTACTGTAGTCTACCAACGATGTTATAAGATGACTTACTGTAGTCTACCAATGATGTTACTAGATGACTTACTGTAGTCTACCAACGATGTTACTAGATGACTTACTGTAGCCTACCAACGATGTTATAAGATGTTACTAGATGACTTACTGTAGCCTACCAATGATGTTATAAGATGTTACTAGATGACTTACTGTAGCCTACCAACGATGTTATAAGATGTTACTAGATGACTTACTGTAGCCTACCAACGATGTTACTAGATGACTTACTGTAGTCTACCAACGATGTTACTAGATGACTTACTGTAGTCTACCAACGATGTTACAAGATGTTACTAGATGACTTACTGTAGCCTACCAACGATGTTATAAGATGTTACTAGATGACTTACTGTAGCCTACCAACGATGTTACTAGATGACTTACTGTAGTCTACCAACGATGTTATAAGATGTTACTAGATGACTTACTGTAGCCTACCAACGATGTTACTAGATGACTTACTGTAGTCTACCAACGATGTTACTAGATGACTTACTGTAGCCTACCAACGATGTTATAAGATGTTACTAAATGACTTAATGTAGTCTACCAATGATGTTACTAGATGACTTACTGTAGTCTACCAACGATGTTACTAGATGACTTACTGTAGCCTACCAATGATGTTACTAGATGACTTACTGTAGTCTACCAATGATGTTACTAGATGACTTACTGTAGTCTACCAACGATGTTATAAGATGACTTACTGTAGTCTACCAATGATGTTACTAGATGACTTACTGTAGTCTACCAACGATGTTACTAGATGACTTACTGTAGCCTACCAATGATGTTATAAGATGTTACAAGATGACTTACTGTAGTCTACCAATGATGTTACTAGATGACTTACTGTAGCCTACCAACGATGTTATAAGATGTTACTAAATGACTTACTGTAGTCTACCAATGATGTTACTAGATGACTTACTGTAGTCTACCAACGATGTTACTAGATGACTTACTGTAGCCTACCAATGATGTTACTAGATGACTTACTGTAGTCTACCAACGATGTTACAAGATGACTTACTGTAGCCTACCAACGATGTTACTAGATGACTTACTGTAGTCTACCAACGATGTTACTAGATGACTTACTGTAGTCTACCAATGATGTTATAAGATGACTTACTGTAGTCTACCAATGATGTTACTAGATGTTACTAGATGACTTACTGTAGTCTACCAACGATGTTACTAGATGTTACTAGATGACTTACTGTAGCCTACCAACGATGTTACTAGATGACTTACTGTAGTCTACCAACGATGTTACAAGATGTTACTAGATGACTTACTGTAGTCTACCAATGATGTTACTAGATGACTTACTGTAGCCTACCAATGATGTTACTAGATGACTTACTGTAGTCTACCAATGATGTTACTAGATGACTTACTGTAGTCTACCAACGATGTTATAAGATGACTTACTGTAGTCTACCAACGATGTTACTAGATGACTTACTGTAGCCTACCAACGATGTTATAAGATGTTACTTGATGACTTACTGTAGCCTACCAATGATGTTATAAGATGTTACTAGATGACTTACTGTAGCCTACCAACGATGTTATAAGATGTTACTAGATGACTTACTGTAGTCTACCAATGATGTTACTAGATGACTTACTGTAGTCTACCAACAATGTTACTAGATGACTTACTGTAGCCTACCAATGATGTTACTAGATGACTTACTGTAGTCTACCAATGATGTTACTAGATGACTTACTGTAGTCTACCAACGATGTTATAAGATGACTTACTGTAGTCTACCAATGATGTTACTAGATGACTTACTGTAGTCTACCAACGATGTTACTAGATGACTTACTGTAGCCTACCAACGATGTTATAAGATGTTACTAGATGACTTACTGTAGCCTACCAATGATGTTATAAGATGTTACTAGATGACTTACTGTAGCCTACCAACGATGTTATAAGATGTTACTAGATGACTTACTGTAGCCTACCAACGATGTTACTAGATGACTTACTGTAGTCTACCAACGATGTTACTAGATGACTTACTGTAGTCTACCAACGATGTTACAAGATGTTACTAGATGACTTACTGTAGCCTACCAACGATGTTATAAGATGTTACTAGATGACTTACTGTAGCCTACCAACGATGTTACTAGATGACTTACTGTAGTCTACCAACGATGTTATAAGATGTTACTAGATGACTTACTGTAGCCTACCAACGATGTTACTAGATGACTTACTGTAGTCTACCAACGATGTTACTAGATGACTTACTGTAGCCTACCAACGATGTTATAAGATGTTACTAAATGACTTACTGTAGTCTACCAATGATGTTACTAGATGACTTACTGTAGTCTACCAACGATGTTACTAGATGACTTACTGTAGCCTACCAATGATGTTACTAGATGACTTACTGTAGTCTACCAATGATGTTACTAGATGACTTACTGTAGTCTACCAACGATGTTATAAGATGACTTACTGTAGTCTACCAATGATGTTACTAGATGACTTACTGTAGTCTACCAACGATGTTACTAGATGACTTACTGTAGCCTACCAATGATGTTATAAGATGTTACAAGATGACTTACTGTAGTCTACCAATGATGTTACTAGATGACTTACTGTAGCCTACCAACGATGTTATAAGATGTTACTAAATGACTTACTGTAGTCTACCAATGATGTTACTAGATGACTTACTGTAGTCTACCAACGATGTTACTAGATGACTTACTGTAGCCTACCAATGATGTTACTAGATGACTTACTGTAGTCTACCAACGATGTTACAAGATGACTTACTGTAGCCTACCAACGATGTTACTAGATGACTTACTGTAGTCTACCAACGATGTTACTAGATGACTTACTGTAGTCTACCAATGATGTTATAAGATGACTTACTGTAGTCTACCAATGATGTTACTAGATGTTACTAGATGACTTACTGTAGTCTACCAACGATGTTACTAGATGTTACTAGATGACTTACTGTAGCCTACCAACGATGTTACTAGATGACTTACTGTAGTCTACCAACGATGTTACAAGATGTTACTAGATGACTTACTGTAGTCTACCAATGATGTTACTAGATGACTTACTGTAGCCTACCAATGATGTTACTAGATGACTTACTGTAGTCTACCAATGATGTTACTAGATGACTTACTGTAGTCTACCAACGATGTTATAAGATGACTTACTGTAGTCTACCAACGATGTTACTAGATGACTTACTGTAGCCTACCAACGATGTTATAAGATGTTACTTGATGACTTACTGTAGCCTACCAATGATGTTATAAGATGTTACTAGATGACTTACTGTAGCCTACCAACGATGTTATAAGATGTTACTAGATGACTTACTGTAGTCTACCAATGATGTTACTAGATGACTTACTGTAGTCTACCAATGATGTTACCAGATGACTTACTGTAGCCTACCAATGATGTTACTAGATGACTTACTGTAGCCTACCAACGATGTTACTAGATGACTTACTGTAGTCTACCAACGATGTTACTAGATGACTTACTGTAGTCTACCAACGATGTTACTAGATGACTTACTGTAGTCTACCAACGATGTTACTAGATGACTTACTGTAGTCTACCAACGATGTTACTAGATGACTTACTGTAGTCTACCAATGATGTTACTAGATGACTTACTGTAGTCTACCAATGATGTTACTAGATGACTTACTGTAGTCTACCAACGATGTTATAAGATGTTACTAGATGACTTACTGTAGCCTACCAACGATGTTATAAGATGTTACTAGATGACTTACTGTAGCCTACCAATGATGTTACTAGATGTTACTAGATGACTTACTGTAGTCTACCAATGATGTTACTAGATGACTTACTGTAGTCTACCAATGATGTTACTAGATGACTTACTGTAGCCTACCAACGATGTTATAAGATGACTTACTGTAGTCTACCAACGATGTTACTAGATGACTTACTGTAGCCTACCAACGATGTTATAAGATGTTACTAGATGACTTACTGTAGCCTACCAATGATGTTACTAGATGTTACTAGATGACTTACTGTAGTCTACCAATGATGTTACTAGATGACTTACTGTAGTCTACCAATGATGTTACTATATGACTTACTGTAGTCTACCAACGATGTTATAAGATGACTTACTGTAGTCTACCAATGATGTTACAAGATGACTTACTGTAGCCTACCAATGATGTTATAAGATGTTACAAGATGACTTACTGTAGTCTACCAACGATGTTATAAGATGTTACTAAATGACTTACTGTAGTCTACCAACGATGTTATAAGATGACTTACTGTAGCCTACCAATGATGTTACTAGATGACTTACTGTAGCCTACCAATGATGTTACTAGATGACTTACTGTAGTCTACCAACGATGTTATAAGATGACTTACTGTAGTCTACCAACGATGTTATAAGATGTTACTAAATGACTTACTGTAGTCTACCAACGATGTTACTAGATGACTTACTGTAGTCTACCAATGATGTTATAAGATGTTACTAGATGACTTACTGTAGTCTACCAACGATGTTATAAGATGTTACTAAATGACTTACTGTAGTCTACCAACGATGTTACTAGATGACTTACTGTAGCCTACCAACGATGTTATAAGATGTTACTAAATGACTTACTGTAGTCTACCAACGATGTTATAAGATGTTACTAAATGACTTACTGTAGTCTACCAACGATGTTATAAGATGTTACTAGATGACTTACTGTAGCCTACCAATGATGTTACAAGATGACTTACTGTAGCCTACCAATGATGTTATAAGATGTTACAAGATGACTTACTGTAGTCTACCAACGATGTTACTAGATGACTTACTGTAGTCTACCAATGATGTTACTAGATGACTTACTGTAGCCTACCAACGATGTTACTAGATGACTTACTGTAGCCTACCAATGATGTTACTAAATGACTTACTGTAGTCTACCAACGATGTTATAAGATGACTTACTGTAGCCTACCAACGATGCTACTAGATGACTTACTGTAGTCTACCAACGATGTTACTAGATGACTTACTGTAGTCTACCAACGATGTTATAAGATGACTTACTGTAGCCTACCAACGATGTTATAAGATGTTACTAAATGACTTACTGTAGTCTACCAATGATGTTACTAGATGACTTACTGTAGTCTACCAATGATGTTACTAGATGACTTACTGTAGCCTACCAATGATGTTATAAGATGTTACAAGATGACTTACTGTAGCCTACCAATGATGTTATAAGATGACTTACTGTAGTCTACCAACGATGTTACTAGATGACTTACTGTAGTCTACCAACGATGTTATAAGATGACTTACTGTAGCCTACCAACGATGTTATAAGATGTTACTAAATGACTTACTGTTGTCTACCAATGATGTTACTAGATGACTTACTGTAGTCTACCAATGATGTTACTAGATGACTTACTGTAGCCTACCAATGATGTTATAAGATGTTACAAGATGACTTACTGTAGCCTACCAATGATGTTATAAGATGACTTACTGTAGTCTACCAACGATGTTACTAGATGACTTACTGTAGTCTACCAACGATGTTACTAGATGACTTACTGTAGTCTACCAATGATGTTACAAGATGACTTACTGTAGCCTACCAACGATGTTACTAGATGTTACAAGATGACTTACTGTAGTCTACCAATGATGTTATAAGATGTTACAAGATTACTTACTGTAGCCTACCAATGATGTTATAAGATGTTACAAGATGACTTACTGTAGTCTACCAATGATGTTACAAGATGACTTACTGTAGCCTACCAACGATGTTACTAGATGTTACTAGATGACTTACTGTAGTCTACCAATGATGTTACTAGATGACTTACTGTAGTCTACCAACGATGTTATAAGATGTTACAAGATGACTTACTGTAGTCTACCAATGATGTTACTAGATGACTTACTGTAGTCTACCAACGATGTTACTAGATGACTTACTGTAGTCTACCAATGATGTTACTAGATGACTTACTGTAGTCTACCAACGATGTTACTAGATGACTTACTGTAGTCTACCAATGATGTTACTAGATGACTTACTGTAGTCTACCAATGATGTTACTAGATGACTTACTGTAGTCTACCAACGATGTTACTAGATGTTATAAGATGACTTACTGTAGTCTACCAATGATGTTACTAGATGACTTACTGTAGTCTACCAACGATGTTACTAGATGACTTACTGTAGTCTACCAATGATGTTACTAGATGACTTACTGTAGTCTACCAACGATGTTATAAGATGTTACTAGATGACTTACTGTAGCCTACCAATGATGTTACTAGATGACTTACTGTAGTCTACCAATGATGTTACTAGATGACTTACTGTAGTCTACCAATGATGTTACTAGATGACTTACTGTAGTCTACCAATGATGTTACTAGATGACTTACTGTAGTCTACCAATGATGTTACTAGATGACTTACTGTAGTCTACCAATGATGTTACTAGATGACTTACTGTAGTCTACCAATGATGTTACTAGATGACTTACTGTAGTCTACCAACGATGTTACTAGATGACTTACTGTAGTCTACCAACGATGTTATAAGATGTTACTAAATGACTTACTGTAGTCTACCAACGATGTTATAAGATGTTACTAAATGACTTACTGTAGTCTACCAACGATGTTATAAGATGTTACTAGATGACTTACTGTAGTCTACCAATGATGTTACTAAATGACTTACTGTAGTCTACCAACGATGTTATAAGATGTTACTAGATGACTTACTGTAGTCTACCAATGATGTTACTAGATGACTTACTGTAGCCTACCAATGATGTTATAAGATGTTACTAGATAACTTACTGTAGTCTACCAACGATGTTATAAGATGACTTACTGTAGCCTACCAATGATGTTACTAGATGTTACTAGATGACTTACTGTAGTCTACCAACGATGTTACTAGATGTTACTAGATGACTTACTGTAGTCTACCAACGATGTTATAAGATGTTACTAGATGACTTACTGTAGTCTACCAACGATTTTACTAGATGTTACTAGATAACTTTCTGTAGTCTACCAACGATGTTATAAGATGACTTACTGTAGCCTACCAATGATGTTACTAGATGTTACTAGATGACTTACTGTAGTCTACCAACGATGTTACTAGATGTTACTAGATGACTTACTGTAGTCTACCAACGATGTTATAAGATGTTACTAGATGACTTACTGTAGTCTACCAACGATGTTACTAGATGTTACTAGATGACTTACTGTAGTCTACCAACGATGTTACTAGATGTTACTAGATGACTTACTGTAGTCTACCAACGATGTTACTAGATGTTACTAGATGACTTACTGTAGCCTACCAATGATGTTACTAGATGTTACTAGATGACTTACTGTAGTCTACCAACGATGTTATAAGATGTTACTAAATGACTTACTGTAGTCTACCAACGATGTTATAAGATGTTACTAGATGACTTACTGTAGCCTACCAATGATGTTACAAGATGACTTACTGTAGCCTACCAATGATGTTATAAGATGTTACAAGATGACTTACTGTAGTCTACCAACGATGTTATAAGATGTTACTAAATGACTTACTGTAGTCTACCAATGATGTTCCTAGATGACTTACTGTAGTCTACCAATGATGTTACTAGATGACTTACTGTAGCCTACCAACGATGTTACTAGATGACTTACTGTAGCCTACCAATGATGTTACTAAATGACTTACTGTAGTCTACCAACGATGTTATAAGATGACTTACTGTAGCCTACCAACGATGCTACTAGATGACTTACTGTAGTCTACCAACGATGTTATAAGATGACTTACTGTAGTCTACCAACGATGTTACTAGATGACTTACTGTAGTCTACCAACGATGTTATAAGATGACTTACTGTAGCCTACCAACGATGTTATAAGATGTTACTAAATGACTTACTGTAGTCTACCAATGATGTTACTAGATGACTTACTGTAGTCTACCAATGATGTTACTAGATGACTTACTGTAGCCTACCAATGATGTTATAAGATGTTACAAGATGACTTACTGTAGCCTACCAATGATGTTATAAGATGACTTACTGTAGTCTACCAACGATGTTACTAGATGACTTACTGTAGTCTACCAACGATGTTATAAGATGACTTACTGTAGTCTACCAATGATGTTACTAGATGACTTACTGTAGTCTACCAATGATGTTACTAGATGACTTACTGTAGCCTACCAATGATGTTATAAGATGTTACAAGATGACTTACTGTAGCCTACCAATGATGTTATAAGATGACTTACTGTAGTCTACCAACGATGTTACTAGATGACTTACTGTAGTCTACCAACGATGTTACTAGATGACTTACTGTAGTCTACCAATGATGTTACAAGATGACTTACTGTAGCCTACCAACGATGTTACTAGATGTTACAAGATGACTTACTGTAGTCTACCAATGATGTTATAAGATGTTACAAGATTACTTACTGTAGCCTACCAATGATGTTATAAGATGTTACAAGATGACTTACTGTAGTCTACCAATGATGTTACAAGATGACTTACTGTAGCCTACCAACGATGTTACTAGATGACTTACTGTAGTCTACCAATGATGTTACTAGATGACTTACTGTAGTCTACCAACGATGTTATAAGATGTTACAAGATGACTTACTGTAGTCTACCAATGATGTTACTAGATGACTTACTGTAGTCTACCAACGATGTTACTAGATGACTTACTGTAGTCTACCAATGATGTTACTAGATGACTTACTGTAGTCTACCAACGATGTTACTAGATGACTTACTGTAGTCTACCAATGATGTTACTAGATGACTTACTGTAGTCTACCAATGATGTTACTAGATGACTTACTGTAGTCTACCAACGATGTTACTAGATGTTATAAGATGACTTACTGTAGTCTACCAATGATGTTACTAGATGACTTACTGTAGTCTACCAACGATGTTACTAGATGACTTACTGTAGTCTACCAATGATGTTACTAGATGACTTACTGTAGTCTACCAACGATGTTATAAGATGTTACTAGATGACTTACTGTAGCCTACCAACGATGTTACTAGATGACTTACTGTAGTCTACCAACGATGTTACTAGATGACTTACTGTAGTCTACCAACGATGTTATAAGATGACTTACTGTAGTCTACCAACGATGTTACTAGATGACTTACTGTAGTCTACCAACGATGTTATAAGATGTTACTAGATGACTTACTGTAGCCTACCAATGATGTTACTAGATGACTTACTGTAGTCTACCAATGATGTTACTAGATGACTTACTGTAGTCTACCAATGATGTTACTAGATGACTTACTGTAGTCTACCAATGATGTTACTAGATGACTTACTGTAGTCTACCAATGATGTTACTAGATGACTTACTGTAGTCTACCAATGATGTTACTAGATGACTTACTGTAGTCTACCAATGATGTTACTAGATGACTTACTGTAGTCTACCAACGATGTTACTAGATGACTTACTGTAGTCTACCAACGATGTTATAAGATGTTACTAAATGACTTACTGTAGTCTACCAACGATGTTATAAGATGTTACTAAATGACTTACTGTAGTCTACCAACGATGTTATAAGATGTTACTAGATGACTTACTGTAGTCTACCAATGATGTTACTAAATGACTTACTGTAGTCTACCAACGATGTTGTAAGATGTTACTAGATGACTTACTGTAGTCTACCAATGATGTTACTAGATGACTTACTGTAGCCTACCAATGATGTTATAAGATGTTACTAGATAACTTACTGTAGTCTACCAACGATGTTATAAGATGACTTACTGTAGCCTACCAATGATGTTACTAGATGTTACTAGATGACTTACTGTAGTCTACCAACGATGTTACTAGATGTTACTAGATGACTTACTGTAGTCTACCAACGATGTTATAAGATGTTACTAGATGACTTACTGTAGTCTACCAACGATGTTACTAGATGTTACTAGATGACTTACTGTAGTCTACCAACGATGTTACTAGATGTTACTAGATGACTTACTGTAGTCTACCAACGATGTTACTAGATGTTACTAGATGACTTACTGTAGCCTACCAATGATGTTACTAGATGTTACTAGATGACTTACTGTAGTCTACCAACGATGTTACTAGATGTTACTAGATGACTTACTGTAGTCTACCAACGATGTTACTAGATGTTACTAGATGACTTACTGTAGTCTACCAACGATGTTACTAGATGACTTACTGTAGTCTACCAACGATGTTACTAGATGTTACTAGATGACTTACTGTAGTCTACCAACGATGTTATAAGATGTTACTAGATGACTCACTGTAGTCTACTAACGATGTTACTAGATGTTACTAGATGACTTACTGTAGTCTACCAACGATGTTACTAGATGACTTACTGTAGTCTACCAACGATGTTACTAGATGTTACTAGATGACTTACTGTAGCCTACCAATGATGTTACTAGATGTTACTAGATGACTTACTGTAGCCTACCAATGATGTTACTAGATGTTACTAGATGACTTACTGTAGTCTACCAACGATGTTACTAGATGTTACTAGATGACTTACTGTAGTCTACCAACGATGTTACTAGATGTTACTAGATGACTTACTGTAGTCTACCAACGATGTTACTAGATGTTACTAGATGACTTACTGTAGTCTACCAACGATGTTACTAGATGTTACTAGATGACTTACTGTAGTCTACCAACGATGTTACTAGATGACTTACTGTAGCCTACCAATGATGTTACTAGATGTTACTAGATGACTTACTGTAGTCTACCAACGATGTTACTAGATGACTTACTGTAGTCTACCAATGATGTTACTAGATGACATACTGTAGTCTACCAATGATGTTACTAGATGACTTACTGTAGCCTACCAATGATGTTACTAGATGACTTACTGTAGCCTACCAACGATGTTATAAGATGTTACTAGATGACTTACTGTAGTCTACCAACGATGTTACTAGATGACTTACTGTAGTCTACCAACGATGTTACTAGATGTTACTAGATGACTTACTGTAGCCTACCAACGATGTTATAAGATGTTACTAAATGACTTACTGTAGTCTACCAATGATGTTACTAGATGACTTACTGTAGTCTACCAACGATGTTACTAGATGACTTACTGTAGTCTACCAACGATGTTACTAGATGACTTACTGTATCCTACCAATGATGTTACTAGATGACTTACTGTAGTCTACCAACGATGTTATAAGATGTTACTAGATGACTTACTGTAGTCTACCAACGATGTTATAAGATGTTACAAGATGACTTACTGTAGTCTACCAATGATGTTACTAGATGACTTACTGTAGCCTACCAATGATGTTACAAGATGACTTACTGTAGTCTACCAACGATGTTACTAGATGACTTACTGTAGTCTACCAACGATGTTATAAGATGACTTACTGTAGCCTACCAATGATGTTACTAGATGACTTACTGTAGTCTACCAATGATGTTACTAGATGACTTACTGTAGTCTACCAATGATGTTACTAGATGACTTACTGTAGTCTACCAACGATGTTATAAGATGTTACTAGATGACTTACTGTAGTCTACCAATGATGTTACTAGATGACTTACTGTAGTCTACCAATGATGTTACTAGATGACTTACTGTAGTCTACCAATGATGTTACTAGATGACTTACTGTAGTCTACCAATGATGTTACTAGATGACTTACTGTAGTCTACCAACGATGTTACTAGATGACTTACTGTAGTCTACCAATGATGTTACTAGATGACTTACTGTAGTCTACCAATGATGTTACTAGATGACTTACTGTAGCCTACCAATGATGTTACAAGATGTTACTAGATGACTTACTGTAGCCTACCAATGATGTTACTAGATGACTTACTGTAGCCTACCAATGATGTTACTAGATGACTTACTGTAGTCTACCAATGATGTTACTAGATGACTTACTGTAGTCTACCAATATTGTTATAAGATGTTACAAGATGACTTACTGTAGTCTACCAACGATGTTATAAGATGACTTACTGTAGCCTACCAATGATGTTACTAGATGACTTACTGTAGTCTACCAACGATGTTACTAGATGACTTACTGTAGTCTACCAATGATGTTACTAGATGACTTACTGTAGCCTACCAATGATGTTACTAGATGACTTACTGTAGTCTACCAACGATGTTACTAGATGTTACTAGATGACTTACTGTAGCCTACCAATGATGTTACTAGATGACTTACTGTAGTCTACCAATGATGTTACTAGATGTTACTAGATGACTTACTGTAGTCTACCAATGATGTTACTAGATGACTTACTGTAGCCTACCAATGATGTTACAAGATGACTTACTGTAGCCTACCAATGATGTTATAAGATGTTACAAGATGACTTACTGTAGTCTACCAACGATGTTATAAGATGTTACTAAATGACTTACTGTAGTCTACCAACGATGTTATAAGATGACTTACTGTAGCCTACCAATGATGTTATAAGATGTTACAAGATGACTTACTGTAGCCTACCAATGATGTTACTAGATGACTTACTGTAGCCTACCAATGATGTTATAAGATGTTACAAGATGACTTACTGTAGTCTACCAATGATGTTACTAGATGACTTACTGTAGTCTACCAATGATGTTACTAGATGACTTACTGTAGTCTACCAATGATGTTACTAGATGACTTACTGTAGTCTACCAATGATGTTACTAGATGACTTACTGTAGTCTACCAACGATGTTACTAGATGACTTACTGTAGTCTACCAACGATGTTACTAGATGACTTACTGTAGTCTACCAATGATGTTACTAGATGACTTACTGTAGTCTACCAATGATGTTACTAGATGTTACTAGATGACTTACTGTAGCCTACCAACGATGTTACTAGATGACTTACTGTAGTCTACCAACGATGTTACTAGATGACTTACTGTAGCCTACCAATGATGTTACTAGATGACTTACTGTAGTCTACCAATGATGTTACTAGATGACTTACTGTAGTCTACCAACGATGTTACTAGATGACTTACTGTAGTCTACCAACGATGTTACTAGATGACTTACTGTAGTCTACCAATGATGTTACTAGATGACTTACTGTAGTCTACCAATGATGTTATAAGATGTTACTAGATGACTTACTGTAGCCTACCAACGATGTTACTAGATGACTTACTGTAGTCTACCAACGATGTTATAAGATGTTACAAGATGACTTACTGTAGTCTACCAATGATGTTACTAGATGACTTACTGTAGCCTACCAATGATGTTACAAGATGACTTACTGTAGTCTACCAATGATGTTACTAGATGACTTACTGTAGTCTACCAACGATGTTACTAGATGACTTACTGTAGTCTACCAATGATGTTATAAGATGACTTACTGTAGTCTACCAATGATGTTACTAGATGACTTACTGTAGTCTACCAATGATGTTACTAGATGACTTACTGTAGTCTACCAATGATGTTACTAGATGACTTACTGTAGTCTACCAATGATGTTACTAGATGACTTACTGTAGTCTACCAACGATGTTACTAGATGACTTACTGTAGTCTACCAATGATGTTACTAGATGACTTACTGTAGTCTACCAACGATGTTACTAGATGACTTACTGTAGTCTACCAATGATGTTACTAGATGACTTACTGTAGCCTACCAATGATGTTACTAGATGACTTACTGTAGCCTACCAATGATGTTACAAGATGTTACTAGATGACTTACTGTAGTCTACCAACGATGTTACTAGATGACTTGCTGTAGCCTACCAACGATGTTATAAGATGTTACTAAATGACTTACTGTAGTCTACCAATGATGTTACTAGATGACTTACTGTAGCCTACCAATGATGTTACTAGATGACTTACTGTAGTCTACCAATGATGTTACTAGATGACTTACTGTAGTCTACCAATGATGTTACTAGATGACTTACTGTAGCCTACCAATGATGTTACTAATGTTACTAGATGACTTACTGTAGCCTACCAATGATGTTACTAGATGTTACTAGATGACTTACTGTAGTCTACCAATGATGTTACTAGATGACTTACTGTAGCCTACCAATGATGTTACTAGATGACTTACTGTAGTCTACCAATGATGTTACTAGATGACTTACTGTAGTCTACCAATGATGTTACTAGATGACTTACTGTATTCTACCAATGATGTTATAAGATGACTTACTGTAGCCTACCAATGATGTTACTAGATGACTTACTGTAGTCTACCAATGATGTTACTAGATGTTACTAGATGACTTACTGTAGTCTACCAATGATGTTACTAGATGACTTACTGTAGTCTACCAATGATGTTACAAGATGACTTACTGTAGCCTACCAATGATGTTACTAGATGACTTACTGTAGTCTACCAATGATGTTACTAGATGTTACTAGATGACTTACTGTAGTCTACCAATGATGTTACTAGATGACTTACTGTAGTCTACCAATGATGTTACAAGATGACTTACTGTGGTCTACCAATGATGTTATAAGATGTTACAAGATGACTTACTGTAGTCTACCAACGATGTTATAAGATGTTACTAAATGACTTACTGTAGTCTACCAATGATGTTATAAGATGTTACAAGATGACTTACTGTAGCCTACCAATGATGTTATAAGATGTTACAAGATGACTTACTGTAGTCTACCAATGATGTTACTAGATGACTTACTGTAGTCTACCAATGATGTTACTAGATGACTTACTGTAGTCTACCAATGATGTTACTAGATGACTTACTGTAGCCTACCAACGATGTTACTAGATGACTTACTGTAGTCTACCAATGATGTTACTAGATGACTTACTGTAGTCTACCAACGATGTTACTAGATGACTTACTGTAGTCTACCAACGATGTTACTAGATGACTTACTGTAGTCTACCAACGATGTTACAAGATGACTTACTGTAGCCTACCAATGATGTTACTAGATGTTACTAGATGACTTACTGTAGTCTACCAATGATGTTACTAGATGTTACTAGATGACTTACTGTAGCCTACCAACGATGTTACTAGATGACTTACTGTAGTCTACCAACGATGTTACTAGATGTTACTAGATGACTTACTGTAGCCTACCAATGATGTTATAAGATGTTACAAGATGACTTACTGTAGTCTACCAATGATGTTATAAGATGTTACTAGATGACTTACTGTAGTCTACCAATGACGTTATAAGATGTTACTAGATGACTTACTGTAGTCTACCAATGATGTTACTAGATGACTTACTGTAGCCTACCAATGATGTTATAAGATGACTTACTGTAGCCTACCAATGATGTTACTAGATGACTTACTGTAGTCTACCAATGATGTTACTAGATGTTACTAGATGACTTACTGTAGTCTACCAACGATGTTACTAGATGACTTACTGTAGCCTACCAACGATGTTATAAGATGTTACTAGATGACTTACTGTAGCCTACCAACGATGTTATAAGATGTTACTAGATGACTTACTGTAGTCTACCAATGATGTTACTAGATGACTTACTGTAGTCTACCAATGATGTTATAAGATGACTTACTGTAGTCTACCAATGATGTTATAAGATGACTTACTGTAGTCTACCAATGATGTTACTAGATGACTTACTGTAGCCTACCAACGATGTTACTAGATGACTTACTGTAGTCTACCAACGATGTTATAAGATGTTACTAGATGACTTACTGTAGTCTACCAACGATGTTACTAGATGACTTACTGTAGCCTACCAATGATGTTACTAGATGTTACTAGATGACTTACTGTAGCCTACCAACGATGTTACTAGATGACTTACTGTAGCCTACCAACGATGTTACTAGATGACTTACTGTAGCCTACCAACGATGTTATAAGATGTTACTAGATGACTTACTGTAGCCTACCAACGATGTTATAAGATGTTACTAGATGACTTACTGTAGTCTACCAATGATGTTACTAGATGTTACTAGATGACTTACTGTAGTCTACCAATGATGTTACTAGATGTTACTAGATGACTTACTGTAGTCTACCAACGATGTTATAAGATGTTACTAGATGACTTACTGTAGTCTACCAATGATGTTACTAGATGTTACTAGATGTTACTAGATGACTTACTGTAGTCTACCAACGATGTTACTAGATGACTTACTGTAGTCTACCAATGATGTTACTAGATGACTTACTGTAGTCTACCAACGATGTTACTAGATTACTTACTGTAGCCTACCAACGATGTTATAAGATGTTACTAGATGACTTACTGTAGTCTACCAACGATGTTATAAGATGTTACTAGATGACTTACTGTAGTCTACCAATGATGTTACAAGATGACTTACTGTAGTCTACCAACGATGTTACTAGATGACTTACTGTAGTCTACCAATGATGTTACAAGATGACTTACTGTAGTCTACCAATGATGTTACTAGATGTTACTAGATGACTTACTGTAGTCTACCAATGATGTTATATGATGTTACTAGATGACTTACTGTAGCCTACCAACGATGTTTTATGATGTTACTAGATGACTTACTGCAGCCTACCAATGATGTTACTAGATGACTTACTGTAGTCTACCAATGATGTTACTAGATGACTTACTGTAGTCTACCAACGATGTTACTAGATGACTTACTGTAGCCTACCAATGATGTTACTAGATGACTTACTGTAGTCTACCAATGATGTTACTAGATGACTTACTGTAGTCTACCAATGATGTTACTAGATGACTTACTGTAGTCTACCAATGATGTTACTAGATGACTTACTGTAGTCTACCAATGATGTTACTAGATGACTTACTGTAGTCTACCAATGATGTTACTAGATGACTTACTGTAGTCTACCAACGATGTTATAAGATGTTACTAGATGACTTACTGTAGTCTACCAACGATGTTATAAGATGTTACTAGATGACTTACTGTAGTCTACCAACGATGTTACTAGATGACTTACTGTAGTCTACCAACGATGTTACTAGATGTTACTAGATGACTTACTGTAGACTACCAACGATGTTACTAGATGACTTACTGTAGTCTACCAATGATGTTACTAGATGACTTACTGTAGTCTACCAATGATGTTACTAGATGACTTACTGTAGTCTACCAATGATGTTACTAGATGACTTACTGTAGCCTACCAACGATGTTATATGATGTTACTAGATGACTTACTGTAGTCTACCAATGATGTTACTAGATGACTTACTGTAGTCTACCAACGATGTTACTAGATGACTTACTGTAGCCTACCAATGATGTTACTAGATGACTTACTGTAGCCTACCAATGATGTTACTAGATGACTTACTGTAGTCTACCAACGATGTTATAAGATGTTACTAGATGACTTACTGTAGTCTACCAATGATGTTACTAGATGTTACTAGATGACTTACTGTAGTCTACCAACGATGTTATATGATGTTACTAGATGACTTACTGTAGCCTACCAATGATGTTACTAGATGACTTACTGTAGCCTACCAACGATGTTACTAGATGACTTACTGTAGCCTACCAACGATGTTACTAGATGACTTACTGTAGCCTACCAACGATGTTATAAGATGTTACTAGATGACTTACTGTAGCCTACCAACGATGTTATAAGATGTTACTAGATGACTTACTGTAGTCTACCAATGATGTTACTAGATGTTACTAGATGACTTACTGTAGTCTACCAATGATGTTACTAGATGTTACTAGATGACTTACTGTAGTCTACCAACGATGTTATAAGATGTTACTAGATGACTTACTGTAGTCTACCAATGATGTTACTAGATGTTACTAGATGTTACTAGATGACTTACTGTAGTCTACCAACGATGTTACTAGATGACTTACTGTAGTCTACCAATGATGTTACTAGATGACTTACTGTAGTCTACCAACGATGTTACTAGATTACTTACTGTAGCCTACCAACGATGTTATAAGATGTTACTAGATGACTTACTGTAGTCTACCAACGATGTTATAAGATGTTACTAGATGACTTACTGTAGTCTACCAATGATGTTACAAGATGACTTACTGTAGTCTACCAACGATGTTACTAGATGACTTACTGTAGTCTACCAATGATGTTACAAGATGACTTACTGTAGTCTACCAATGATGTTACTAGATGTTACTAGATGACTTACTGTAGTCTACCAATGATGTTATATGATGTTACTAGATGACTTACTGTAGCCTACCAACGATGTTTTATGATGTTACTAGATGACTTACTGCAGCCTACCAATGATGTTACTAGATGACTTACTGTAGTCTACCAATGATGTTACTAGATGACTTACTGTAGTCTACCAACGATGTTTGTAGATGACTTACTGTAGCCTACCAATGATGTTACTAGATGACTTACTGTAGTCTACCAATGATGTTACTAGATGACTTACTGTAGTCTACCAATGATGTTACTAGATGACTTACTGTAGTCTACCAATGATGTTACTAGATGACTTACTGTAGTCTACCAATGATGTTACTAGATGACTTACTGTAGTCTACCAATGATGTTACTAGATGACTTACTGTAGTCTACCAATGATGTTACTAGATGACTTACTGTAGTCTACCAACGATGTTATAAGATGTTACTAGATGACTTACTGTAGTCTACCAACGATGTTACTAGATGACTTACTGTAGTCTACCAACGATGTTACTAGATGTTACTAGATGACTTACTGTAGACTACCAACGATGTTACTAGATGACTTACTGTAGTCTACCAATGATGTTACTAGATGACTTACTGTAGTCTACCAATGATGTTACTAGATGACTTACTGTAGTCTACCAATGATGTTACTAGATGACTTACTGTAGCCTACCAACGATGTTATATGATGTTACTAGATGACTTACTGTAGTCTACCAATGATGTTACTAGATGACTTACTGTAGTCTACCAACGATGTTACTAGATGACTTACTGTAGCCTACCAATGATGTTACTAGATGACTTACTGTAGCCTACCAATGATGTTACTAGATGACTTACTGTAGTCTACCAACGATGTTATAAGATGTTACTAGATGACTTACTGTAGTCTACCAATGATGTTACTAGATGTTACTAGATGACTTACTGTAGTCTACCAACGATGTTATATGATGTTACTAGATGACTTACTGTAGCCTACCAACGATGTTATATGATGTTACTAGATGACTTACTGTAGTCTACCAATGATGTTACTAGATGACTTACTGTAGTCTACCAATGATGTTACTAGATGACTTACTGTAGTCTACCAATGATGTTACTAGATGACTTACTGTAGTCTACCAACGATGTTACTAGATGACTTACTGTAGCCTACCAACGATGTTACTAGATGACTTACTGTAGTCTACCAATGATGTTACTAGATGACTTACTGTAGTCTACCAACGATGTTACTAGATGACTTACTGTAGCCTACCAACGATGTTACTAGATGACTTACTGTAGCCTACCAACGATGTTACTAGATGACTTACTGTAGTCTACCAACGATGTTACTAGATGACTTACTGTAGCCTACCAACGATGTTACTAGATGACTTACTGTAGTCTACCAACGATGTTACTAGATGACTTACTGTAGTCTACCAATGATGTTACTAGATGACTTACTGTAGTCTACCAATGATGTTACTAGATGACTTACTGTAGCCTACCAACGATGTTACTAGATGACTTACTGTAGTCTACCAATGATGTTACTAGATGACTTACTGTAGCCTACCAATGATGTTACTAGATGTTACTAGATGACTTACTGTAGCCTACCAACGATGTTACTAGATGACTTACTGTAGCCTACCAACGATGTTACTAGATGACTTACTGTAGCCTACCAATGATGTTACTAGATGACTTACTGTAGCCTACCAACGATGTTATAAGATGTTACTAGATGACTTACTGTAGTCTACCAATGATGTTACTAGATGACTTACTGTAGTCTACCAATGATGTTACTAGATGACTTACTGTAGTCTACCAACGATGTTACTAGATGTTACTAGATGACTTACTGTAGCCTACCAACGATGTTACTAGATGACTTACTGTAGTCTACCAACGATGTTATAAGATGTTACTAGATGACTTACTGTAGCCTACCAACGATGTTATAAGATGTTACTAGATGACTTACTGTAGTCTACCAACGATGTTATAAGATGTTACTAGATGACTTACTGTAGCCTACCAACGATGTTATAAGATGTTACTAGATGACTTACTGTAGCCTACCAATGATGTTATAAGATGACTTACTGTAGTCTACCAATGATGTTACTAGATGACTTACTGTAGCCTACCAACGATGTTATAAGATGTTACTAGATGACTTACTGTAGCCTACCAACGATGTTATAAGATGTTACAAGATGACTTACTGTAGTCTACCAATGATGTTACTAGATGACTTACTGTAGTCTACCAATGATGTTACTAGATGACTTACTGTAGTCTACCAATGATGTTACTAGATGACTTACTGTAGCCTACCAACGATGTTATAAGATGTTACAAGATGACTTACTGTAGTCTACCAACGATGTTATAAGATGTTACTAGATGACTTACTGTAGCCTACCAATGATGTTACTAGATGACTTACTGTAGTCTACCAATGATGTTACTAGATGACTTACTGTGGTCTACCAATGATGTTACTAGATGTTACTAGATGACTTACTGTAGTCTACCAACGATGTTATAAGATGTTACTAGATGACTTACTGTAGCCTACCAACGATGTTACTAGATGTTACTAGATGACTTACTGTAGTCTACCAATGATGTTACTAGATGACTTACTGTAGTCTACCAATGATGTTACTAGATGACTTACTGTAGCCTACCAATGATGTTACTAGATGACTTACTGTAGTCTACCAATGATGTTACTAGATGACTTACTGTAGTCTACCAATGATGTTACTAGATGACTTACTGTAGTCTACCAATGATGTTACTAGATGACTTACTGTAGTCTACCAATGATGTTACTAGATGACTTACTGTAGTCTACCAATGATGTTACTAGATGACTTACTGTAGTCTACCAATGATGTTACTAGATGACTTACTGTAGCCTACCAATGATGTTACTAGATGTTACTAGATGACTTACTGTAGTCTACCAACGATGTTACTAGATGTTACTAGATGACTTACTGTAGTCTACCAATGATGTTACTAGATGTTACTAGATGACTTACTGTAGCCTACCAACGATGTTATAAGATGTTACAAGATGACTTACTGTAGCCTACCAACGATGTTACTAGATGACTTACTGTAGTCTACCAATGATGTTACAAGATGACTTACTGTAGCCTACCAATGATGTTACTAGATGACTTACTGTAGCCTACCAATGATGTTACTAGATGACTTACTGTAGTCTACCAATGATGTTATAAGATGACTTACTGTAGTCTACCAATGATGTTACAAGATGACTTACTGTAGCCTACCAATGATGTTACTAGATGACTTACTGTAGTCTACCAATGATGTTATAAGATGTTACAAGATGACTTACTGTAGTCTACCAACGATGTTACTAGATGACTTACTGTAGTCTACCAATGATGTTATAAGATGTTACAAGATGACTTACTGTAGACTACCAATGATGTTACTAGATGACTTACTGTAGTCTACCAACGATGTTACTAGATGACTTACTGTAGTCTACCAACGATGTTACTAGATGACTTACTGTAGCCTACCAATGATGTTACTAGATGACTTACTGTAGTCTACCAATGATGTTACAAGATGACTTACTGTAGCCTACCAATGATGTTACTAGATGACTTACTGTAGTCTACCAATGATGTTACAAGATGACTTACTGTAGCCTACCTACCTCGCCATACACTCTTTTTTTGTCTGATTAATTTAAATAGCTTGCGCACTTCACAGCAAGCCGTTCTACCACACTGATTGGTGAACTCATGTAACCTCTAACGCCTCACAAACCCGGATCCGGGAGCACCCCCATCACAAAAGCTGACTAGCATAGCCTAGCCTAAAGTTACAGGGATATCATAAAATAAAATGTTCATGAAATCACAAGTCCAAGACACCAAATGAAAGATACAGATCTTGTGATTCAAGCCATCATTTCTGATTTTTAAAATGTTTTACAGGGAAGACACAATATGTAAATCTATTAGCTAACCACGTAAGCAAAAGACACCACTCTCATACTCCACCATTTTCTTACTGCATCAGTAGCTATCACAAATTCGACCAAATAAAGATATAAATAGCCACTAACCAAGAAACAACCTCATCAGATGACAGTCTGATAACATATTTATTGTATAGCATAGGTTTTGTTAGAAAAATGTGCATATTTCAGGTATAAATCAGAGTTTACTATTGCAGCTCCCATCACAACTATCACTAAAATGACTAGAATAACTACAGAGATCATCGTGTATTAGCTAATTACTCATCATAAAACATTTCTTAAAAATACACAGCGTACAGCAGATGAAAGACACAGATCTTGTGAATCCAGCCAATATGTCAGATTTTCTAAGTGTTTTACAGCGAAAACACAATATAGCATTATATTAGCTTACTACAACAGTCAGTCACACAGCAGCATTGATTCAAGGCAAAAATAGCAATAACGTTATAAACCACCAAACGCTATTAATTTTTTCACTAACCTTCTCAGAATTCTTCAGATGACAGTCCTGTAACATCATATTACACAATCCATATAGGTTTTGTTCGATAATGTGCATATTTAGCAACACAAACCGTGGTTATACAATGTGATCAGTGGCAACAGGGCATGCATTCTGGCCGGCGCCATCTTGGAAAGGCACCTAATCTTATCGAAAGCGATTCATAAACTTGGTCAAAAAAAATACAGGTTGGACATCAATTGAAAGACAAATTAGTTCTTAATGCAATCGCTGAGTTAGATTTTTAAAATTAACGTTATTAGACATACAGTGTGCGTTACAGCCAGACTAGTGCCGCAATAATGGCGGACAAATACGTTCACATTTTTCCACATAAATACGGAATAACATCATAAATAGCTCTTACTTTTGGACGAGCTTCCATCAGAATCTTGGCGAAGTGGTCCTTTGTCCAAAAGAATTGTTGCTTGGTTGTAAAAAGTCGTGTTCAAATTCGGAAGTAGCAGCTAACAAGTAGCTATACCAAACAGCATGCCCAAAACGTTATACTCAATACTAAGGAAATTCCGAAAATAGCAATATACTCGCATAAACTGAAATAACTCTGTTTAAAATAACTTCGTTATGATGTTTCTAACACCTATATCGAATTAAATTACAGACGGATATATCTAAGGCCGATAACTGAGCGTTCCAAAATGCCATCCTGAGGTCTTGCTTTGCGTAATGGCGAGCGTTGAAAAGAGAGGTCCTCTCGCTCCTTGGCCTTTTATAAACTCTGGGAACTACGCAGAAAGTCCATTCCACTTCTCATTGGTTACTGACATCCAGGGGAAGGCGGGTGCAGTTCATGTCGACCCATAGGATACATACAGAGCTTTAAACTGATCTGAGAGCAGAGGCTAGTTTTCAGACCTTCGCAGTTCCTGTCATGGATTTTGCTGCAGAGAGAGTTCTGTTTCACCCACAGGCATAATTCCAACGGTTTTAGAAACTAGAGAGTGTTTTCTATCCAATAGTAATAATAATATGCATATTGTACGAGCAAGAATTGAGTACGAGGCCGTTTACATTGGGTACACATTTGTGCTATGTCGAAATGGCACTCCCCTAGTGGCAAGAAGTTTTCATGTTGAGCTAAATGTTTTTTTTAAAGTACATTTCAGAGGTTGAAAAAAGAACTGAAAGGATATAAACTGGTACATGTTTTGGTTCAAACCGGTTTAAACCACCTCCATTACTTCAGCATCGTATGTTAAAGACTTGTTTATTAGTATATTGCTCTATTCAATATATGGTACTGTGTCAATGAATAAGGATATTGAGAGTACAGACCCTCTTCACTGCTGTTGTGCCCCTGAGCAAGCTACTTAACCTTTCATGACTGTTCTTTGGCTGACAACGCCGTGCTGCTCCCTTATGGTTATTTCAATCAGTTATTTCCCCTCTCCATCCAACCAGTGAGTATGATGTGTTTGGCTTCAAAACCGTTCCAGAGGAGGATGATGAAGAGGAGAAGCTGGTAGCCAAGGTGAGAGCTCTGGACCTGCACTCCCTATCCCTGTCTCCCTGTCCTCCCTATCCCTGTCTCCCTGTCTCCCTGCCCCTGTCTCCCTGTCTCCCTATCCCTGTCTCCCTGCCCTCCCTATCCCTGTCTCCCTGCCCTCCCTATCCCTGTCTCCCTGCCCTCCCTATCCCTGTCTCCCTGTCTCCCTATCCCTGTCTCCCTGCCTGTCCCCATCCCTGTCTCTCTGCACTCCCTATCCCTGTCTCCCTGTCTCCCTGCCCTCCCTATCCCTGTCTCCCTGCCCTCCCTATCCCTGTCTCCCTGTCCTCCCTATCCCTGTCTCCCTGTCTCCCTGTCCTCCCTATCCCTGTCTCCCTGTCTCCCTGTCCTCCCTATCCCTGTCTCCCTGTCCTCCCTATCCCTGTCTCCCTGCCCTCCCTATCCCTGTCTCCCTGCCCTCCCTATCCCTGTCTCCCTGTCCTCCCTATCCCTGTCTCCCTGTCTCCCTGTCCTCCCTATCCCTGTCTCCCTGCCCTCCCTATCCCTGTCTCCCTGCCCTCCCTATCCCTGTCTCCCTGCCCTCCCTATCCCTGTCTCCCTGTCTCCCTGTCCTCCCTATCCCTGTCTCCCTGTCCTCCCTATCCCTGTCTCCCTGTCCTCCCTATCCCTGTCTCCCTGTCCTCCCTATCCCTGTCTCCCTGCCCTCCCTATCCCTGTCTCCCTGCCCTCCCTATCCCTGTCTCCCTGCCCTCCCTATCCCTGTCTCCCTGTCTCCCCCTCACTTCCTATCCCTCCCTCCCTCTCCTTTTACTCATCATCCTCCTCCCCCTCTCCCCAGGTGAGGGCTCTGGACCCCTCCCTCCCTCCCTCCCTCTCCTTTTACTCATCATCCTCCTCCCCCTCTCCCCAGGTGAGGGCTCTGGACCCCTCCCTCCCTCCCTCTCCTTTTACTCATCATCCTCCTCCCCCTCTCCCCAGGTGAGGGCTCTGGACCTGCGCTCCCTCTCCCTAACAGACCCTGAGGTGTCAGTGGGGGTGAAGTGGGAGAACTATCTCTCCTCTACTATGAACAGAGACATGGTGCACTGCCCCGAACTCAAAGCCCTCATGAGGAGCGGCGTGCCTCACGTCCACCGCTCCAAGGTACCATATCATATACTGTATAGCCTCATGTCCACCGCTCCAAGGTACCATATCATATACTGTATAGCCTCATGTCCACCGCTCCAAGGTACCATATCATATACTGTATAGCCTCATGTCCACCGCTCCAAGGTACCATATCATATACTGTATAGCCTCATGTCCACCGCTCCAAGGTACCATATCATATACTGTATAGCCTCATGTCCACCGCTCCAAGGTACCATATCATATACTGTATAGCCTCATGTCCACCGCTCCAAGGTACCATATCATATAGTGTATAGCCTCACGTCCACCGCTCCAAGGTACCATATCATATACTGTATAGCCTCACGTCCACCGCTCCAAGGTACCATATCATATACTGTATAGCCTCATGTCCACCGCTCCCAAGGTACCATATCATATACTGTATAGCCTCATGTCCACCGCTCCAAGGTACCATATCATATACTGTATAGCCTCATGTCCACCGCTCCAAGGTACCATATCATATACTGTATAGCCTCATGTCCACCGTTCCAAGGTACCATATCATATACTGTATAGCCTCAAGTCCACCGTTCCAAGGTACCATATCATATACTGTATAGCCTCAAGTCCACCGTTCCAAGGTACCATATCATATACTGTATAGCCTCATGTCCACCGCTCCAAGGTACCATATCATATACTGTATAGCCTCATGTCCACCGCTCCAAGGTACCATATCATATACTTTATAGCCTCATGTCCACCGCTCCAAGGTACGATATCATATACTGTATAGCCTCACGTCCACCGCTCCAAGGTACCATATCATATACTGTATAGCCTCATGTCCACCGCTCCAAGGTACGATATCATATACTGTATAGCCTCATGTCCACCGCTCCAAGGTACGATATCATATACTGTATAGCCTCATGTCCACCGCTCCAAGGTACCATATCATATACTTTATAGCCTCATGTCCACCGCTCCAAGGTACGATATCATATACTGTATAGCCTCACGTCCACCGCTCCAAGGTACCATATCATATACTGTATAGCCTCATGTCCACCGCTCCAAGGTACCATATCATATACTGTATAGCCTCATGTCCACCGCTCCAAGGTACCATATCATATACTGTATAGCCTCATGTCCACCGCTCCAAGGTACCATATCATATACTGTATAGCCTCATGTCCACCGCTCCAAGGTACCATATCATATACTGTATAGCCTCATGTCCACCGCTCCAAGGTACCATATCATATACTTTATAGCCTCATGTCCACCGCTCCCAAGGTACGATACAACAAAATATACGTTATTGTACACACTGGGAAAAATGTATTGGACACTTTTTCAGTACTGCTGTATACAAAATAACACAATACTGTTTAATTTCTCACATCAAGGTGTGGGACTATTTTTCAGAATCGATTCTTTGATGGTTGCTTGGGCTGATTAATTAATTGTTTAATTAGGGGTTCAAGCATTAACGCTGGGTGAAACCATATTTTATTTGTTATTGAAAGTTGATACATGGCATCTATATGTACCAAGCTCTCACAAATGATGTTTTTCTAGGCTAGAATTTAAAACAACATGGCCGCTACTGACCAATAAACATTTGGCATACACGCTCAAGGATTTTAGCTGGCCTGTAAAGTATGGTTGAGTTTCGCTGCATGGTGGCGGCTGAAAAAACATGAATGCAAGCTCATTGGCTCATAGCAGCCACATTTAGCGTTTAAAAACATGTGTACATAGATGCTACAGTATGTACCATGTTTGTTGCCGGTATAGAGGTCCTGGAGAAGACGTATAAAAGTAGTCAACATCATTGAATATGGTCCAAAATAAAGGCATCAGTTTGATTTTGTCTTCTGATATTTGGCAAGTGTGGTAAACAGTACAGAAGTAACTGGTTCTAGTGCAATGTGCCCAATTTTTCCTCATGGTGTCACAGTGGACACACAGCTGAACCCCGGCAATGCTGCTTGGGGTTCAAGCAGGAAACCTGGTGAGACCTTCTTGTATTTGTTGCCGTTGATTATTATTTTCCTTCTTCTGCCAATTGGTGAAAAAATGCTAATTCCCGTGAGATGGTAAGGCCTAGGAGGTTGCAACCCTGTCATGCGACGCAATGGCAATTGGCCACATGGTGGCGCTATAACAAGCTATTAAAAATGAAATTTTGAAAGCTCGATCTCCTTGTTCCTTTTGAGCTAGAGTCCTAAAATTCGCTATATTCTGTAGGTCACCTTCCTCACAATATACACTGCTCAACAAAAATAAAGGGAACACTTAAACAACACAATGTAACTCCAAGTCAATCACACTTCTGTGAAATCAAACTGTCCACTTAGGAAGCAACACTGATTGACAATAAATTTCACATGCTGTTGTGCAAATGGATAGACAAAAGGTGGAAATTATAGGCAATTAGCAAGACACCCCCAATAAAGGAGTGGTTCAGGTGGTGACCACAGACCACTTCTCAGTTCCTATGCTTCCTGGCTGATGTTTTGGTCACTTTTGATTGCTGGCGGTGCTTTCACTCTAGTGGTAGCATGAGACGGAGTCTACAACCCACACAAGTGGTTCAGGTAGTGCATTTCATCCAGGATGGCACATCAATGCGAGCTGTGGCAAAAAGGTTTGCTGTGTCTGTCAGCGTAGTGTCCAGAGCATGGAGGCGCTACCAGGAGACAGGCCAGTACATCAGGAGACGTGGGGGAGGCCGTAGGAGGGCAACAACCCAGCAGCAGGACCGCTACCTCCGCCTTTGTGCAAGGAGTTGCACTGCCAGAGCCCTGCAAAATGACCTCCAGCAGGCCACAAATGTGATCTCGCATTGATGTGCCATATACTGGGTGTTCTGCCAGATGGTCCTAAGGAGGAGGTCATGACGCCTCCCTCATATCTGAAACAGTCCTTGGTTACTGCCTGTAATGACACCAAAGACAAGATGCTAATGTTCAAGGCTGTCTCTTCAACATTTCCTTCACAGCTGCTACTGACCAATAAATATTCATGTGGGCGAGGTCTGGCACATAAATGCATGGAAGTCCAACACGGATATTCATCATATTTCAGCGAGACTGTCGAGACTCAACAAATCGAAACACTCAGAGGCGCTATAACGGCCACATGTTTGTCTCTCTTGATATGTTCCACTCAGTGATGAAATGTGGTCAACGAGCTCAGGGAAATGAGTCTGGCTAACCTGTTAATAAGTATAACCTGTTAATAAGTATGGTTCTGGACACTGTTTTTTTTTTTTTTTTCAATAAATCCAGAGTTTTCTCAGCCAAAAATAAATAGAGGTATGCAAGCATAAATTAATGAATGACTCTACTTCCTCCCACCCTCTTCCCAGGTGTGGCGCTGGTGCGTATCCTACCACACCAGGAAGTTCCGTGACAGCCTGGCTCCAAACTACTACGAGACCTTACTGGGTGTGGCCAGAGACAAGCCTAATCCCGCCTCCAAACAGATAGAGCTTGACCTGCTGAGGACCTTGCCTAACAACAAACACTACTCCTCCCCCGGCGCCGACGGAATACAGAAACTACGTAATGTCCTGCTTGCCTTCTCCTGGAGGAACCCTGACATAGGATACTGCCAGGGACTCAACAGGTACATGATTACTGCAGTATGACTACCATTCGATTACTACAGTACTTACTTTTGGAAATTGGAAATTGGAAATTTCATACATATTCATCCTGGTCCCCCCGTGGGAATTGAACCCACAACCCTGGCGTTGCAAGCGCCATGCTCTACCAACTGAGCCATAGGGCTATATGTAATACTCCTAGTATATAGGGCTGGGCTATATGTCATGCTTCTAGTATATAGGGCTGTATGTGGACATATAGCCCTGTATGGACATCAGGACATCGATGACTCACCACAAACAGCTTTTTTTTCCCTTTAACGAGCCCGACGTGAGCGACGTACTGCTTTCCCGGGAACAGGCCCAAATCCCCATCGTTTGCGTGAGGAGAAGAAGGGGGCGGAGGGCGGGCTGCGTTCTGATGATTCGTAGGAGATCGAATAAACTCCCTCCGCTTTCCATTCTACTAGCTAACGTGATTGGAAAATAATATCGACGACCTACGAGGAAGATTCAACTATCAACGGGACATTCAAAAATCTTGTGCTTCACGGAGTCGTGGCTGAATGAGGACATTATCAACATACAGCTGGCAGGTTGTACGCTGTATCGGCAGGATAGAACTGCAGCCTCTGGTAAGACAAGGGGTGGCTGGTTATACGCTGTAAACGCAGGATAGAATAGCGGCGTCTGGTAAGACAAGGGGTGGCGGTCTATGTATATTTGTAAACAACAGCTGGTGCACGATATCTAAGGAAGTCTCAAGGTATTGCTCGCCTGAGGTAGAGCATCTCATGATGAGCTGTAGACCACACTATCTACCTAGAGCGTTTTCATCTGTATTTTTAGTAGCTGTCCACATACCACCACAGACCGATTCTGACACAAAGACCAATGAGCTATATATTCCGCCGTAAGCAAACAGGAAAACGCTCATCCAGAGGCGGCGCTCCTAGTGGCCGGACTCTTTAATGCAGGGAAACATAAATCCGTTTTACAAAATTTCTACTAGCATGTTAAATGTGCAACCAGAGGGAAAAAACTCTAGACCACCTTCACTCCACACACAGAGATGCATACAAAGCTCTTCCTCGCCCTCCATTTGAATAATCTGACCATAATTATATCCTCCTGATTCCTGCTTACAAGCAGAAATTAAAGCAGGAAGCACAAGTCACTCGGTCAATAAAGAAGTGATCAGATGACGCAGATGCTAAGCTACAGGACTGTTTTGCTTCGTCAATAAGTGCATCGATGACGTCGTCCCCACAGTGACCGTACATACATATCCCAACCAGAAGCCATGAATTACAGCCAACATTCGCACTGAGCTAAAGGCTAGAGCTGCCGCTTTCAAGGAGTGGCACTCCAACCCGGAAGCTTATAAGAAATCCTGCTATGCCCTCCGACGAACTATCAAAGCCCCTGTGGCAGGGCTTGCAAACTGTTACAGACTACAAAGGGAAGCACAGGAGCGGGCTTCCCAGTGACACGGGCCTACCAGATGAGCTAAATTACTTCCATGCTCGCTTCGAGGCAAGCAACACTGAAGCATGCATGAGAGCATCAGCTGTTCCGGACGACTGTGTGATCACGCTCTCCGTACCACTCCAGATAACTAGAGGTGCTACTATATATGTTGTTTTCAACACCGCAGCTGAGCCTGTGCTGTCCCCAACCTGTTGTTTTCCCTGATCTTCTGTCAGTGCTATGATCATCAGTGTTCTCCTCTCCCAGGCTGGCGGCCATAGCTCTGCTGTACCTGGACCAGGAGGATGCTTTCTGGTGTCTCATCACTATCGTTGAGGTCTTTATGCCCCAGGACTACTACACCAAGACCCTGCTGGGATCACAGGTACACCACTACTACGCCACTACTACACCAAGACCCTGCTGGGATCACAGGTACACTACTATACCACTACTATACCACTACTACACCAAGACCCTGCTGGGATCACAGGTACACTACTATACCACTACTATACCACTACTACACCAAGACCCTGCTGGGATCACAGGTACACCACTACTACACCAAGACCCTGCTGGGATCACAGGTACACCACTACTACGCCACTACTACACCAAGACCCTGCTGGGATCACAGGTACACTACTATACCACTACTATACCAAGACCCTGCTGGGATCACAGGTACACTACTATACCACTACTATACCACTACTATACCAAGACCCTGCTGGGATCACAGGTACACTACTACACCACTACTACACCAAGACCCTGCTGGGATCACAGGTACACTACTATACCACTACTACACCAAGACCCTGCTGGGATCACAGGTACACTACTATACCACTACTATACCACTACTATACCAAGACCCTGCTGGGATCACAGGTACACTACTATACCACTACTATACCACTACTACACCAAGACCCTGCTGGGATCACAGGTACACTACTATACCACTACTATACCACTACTACACCAAGACCCTGCTGGGATCACAGGTACACCACTACTACGCCACTACTACACCAAGACCCTGCTGGGATCACAGGTACACCACTACTACGCCACTACTACACCAAGACCCTGCTGGGATCACAGGTACACTACTATACCACTACTACACCACTACTACACCAAGACCCTGCTGGGATCACAGGTACACTACTATACCACTACTATACCAAGACCCTGCTGGGATCACAGGTGCACTACTATACCACTACTATACCACTACTATACCAAGACCCTGCTGGGATCACAGGTACACTACTATACCACTACCATACCACTACTATACCACTACTACGCCACTACTACACCAAGACCCTGCTGGGATCACAGGTACACTACTATACCACTACTACGCCACTACTATACCAAAACCCTGCTGGGATCACAGGTACACTACTATACCACTACTACGCCACTACTATACCAAGACCCTGCTGGGATCACAGGTACACTACTATACCACTACTACGCCACTACTACACCAAGACCCTGCTGGGATCACAGGTACACTACTATACCACTACTATACCACTACTACGCCACTACTATACCAAGACCCTGCTGGGATCACAGGTACACTACTATACCACTACCATACCACTACTACGCCACTACTACACCAAGACCCTGCTGGGATCACAGGTACACTACTATACCACTACCA
Source organism: Salvelinus fontinalis (assembly GCF_029448725.1). Taxonomy (NCBI): domain Eukaryota; kingdom Metazoa; phylum Chordata; class Actinopteri; order Salmoniformes; family Salmonidae; genus Salvelinus; species Salvelinus fontinalis. Next base: position 2,206,729 of record NW_026600210.1, on the reverse strand, counting down.
TACCACTACTACGCCACTACTACACCAAGACCCTGCTGGGATCACAGGTACACTACTATACCACTACTATACCACTACTATACCACTACTACGCCACTACTATACCAAAACCCTGCTGGGATCACAGGTACACTACTATACCACTACTACGCCACTACTATACCAAGACCCTGCTGGGATCACAGGTACACTACTATACCACTACTACGCCACTACTACACCAAGACCCTGCTGGAATCACAGGTACACTACTATACCACTACTATACCACTACTACGCCACTACTACACCAAGACCCTGCTGGGATCACAGGTACACTACTATACCACTACTACGCCACTACTATACCAAGACCCTGCTGGGATCACAGGTACACTACTATACCACTACTATACCACTACTACGCCACTACTACACCAAGACCCTGCTGGGATCACAGGTACACTACTATACCACTACTATACCACTACTACACCAAGACCCTGCTGGGATCACAGGTACACTACTATACCACTACTATACCACTACTACGCCACTACTACACCAATACCCTGCTGGGATCACAGGTACACTACTATACCACTACTATACCACTACTATACCAAGACCCTGCTGGGATCACAGGTACACTACTATACCACTACTATACCAAGACCCTGCTGGGATCACAGGTACACTACTATACCACTACTACACCACTACTACACCAAGACCCTGCTGGGATCACAGGTACACTACTATACCACTACTATACCACTACTACCAAGACCCTGCTGGGATCACAGGTACACTACTATACCACTACTACACCACTACTATTGGACAATAAATATAGATATGGCTTATTAACCTATACGGTCCAAATAATGATGATCCAAACTTCTTTGAAAATATAAGAATTTATCAACTCTACAAGCAACACTAGACTCTATTATTATGGTGGGAGATTTTAATACGGTCTTAAATACCTCTATGGACCGGAAAGGAAATCACACTACAAACTATCACCCTCAGGCACTTAAGGAAATCATGAATGTCCCAGATATGTTAGAATTAGTGGATATATGTAGACTTAAATACCCTGACCTAGTGAGATATACATGGAGGAGGTTTAATATCCTGACCTAGTGAGATATACATGGAGGAGGTTTAATATCCTGACCTAGTGACATATACATGAAGGAGGTTTAATATCCTGACCTAGTGAGATATACATGGAGGAGGTTTAATATCCTGACCTAGTGACATATACATGGAGGTTTAATATCCTGACCTAGTGAGATATACATGGAGGTTTAATATCCTGACCTAGTGACATATACATGGAGGAGGTTTAATATCCTGACCTAGTGAGATATACATGGAGGAGGTTTAATACCCTGACCTAGTGAGATATACATGGAGGTTTAATATCCTGACCTAGTGAGATATACATGGAGGAGGTTTAATATCCTGACCTAGTGAGATATACATGGAGGAGGTTTAATACCCTGACCTAGTGAGATATACATGGAGGAGGTTTAATATCCTGACCTAGTGAGATATACATGGAGGAGGTTTAATATCCTGACCTAGTGAGATATACATGGAGGAGGTTTAATATCCTGACCTAGTGAGATATACATGGAGGAGGTTTAATATCCTGACCTAGTGACATATACATGGAGGTTTAATATCCTGACCTAGTGAGATATACATGGAGGAGGTTTAATATCCTGACCTAGTGAGATATACATGGTGGAGGTTTAATACCCTGACCTAGTGAGATATACATGGAGGGGGTTTAATATCCTGACCTAGTGAGATATACATGGAGGAGGTTAAATATCCTGACCTGGTGAGATATACATGGAGGAGGTTTAATATCCTGACCTAGTGAGATATACATGGAGGAGGTTTAATATCCTGACTTAGTGAGATATACATGGAGGAGGTTTAATACCCTGACCTAGTGAGATATACATGGAGGAGGTTTAATACCCTGACCTAGTGAGATATACATGGAGGAGGTTTAATAACCTGACCTAGTGAGATATACATGGAGGAGGTTTAATATCCTGACCTAGTGAGATATACATGGAGGAGGATTAATATCCTGACCTAGTGAGATATACATGGAGGAGGTTTAATATCCTGACCTAGTGAGATATACATGGAGGTTTAATATCCTGACCTAGTGAGATATACATGGAGGAGGTTTAATATCCTGACCTAGTGAGATATACATGGAGGAGGTTTAATATCCTGACCTAGTGAGATATACATGGAGTAGGTTTAATATCCTGACCTAGTGAGATATACATGGAGGTTTAATATCCTGACCTAGTGAGATATACATGGAGGAGGTTTAATATCCTGACCTAGTGAGATATACATGGAGGAGGTTTAATATCCTGACCTAGTGAGATATACATGGAGGTTTAATATCCTGACCTAGTGAGATATACATGGAGTAGGTTTAATATCCTGACCTAGTGAGATATACATGGAGGTTTAATATCCTGACCTAGTGTGATATACATGGAGGAGGTTTAATATCCTGACCTAGTGAGATATACATGGAGGGGGTTTAATATCCTGACCTAGTGAGATATACATGGAGGAGGTTTAATATCCTGACCTAGTGAGATATACATGGAGGTTTAATATCCTGACCTAGTGAGATATACATGGAGGGGGTTTAATATCCTGACCTAGTGAGATATACATGGAGGAGGTTAAATATCCTGACCTGGTGAGATATACATGGAGGTTTAATATCCTGACCTAGTGAGATATACATGGAGGAGGTTTAATATCCTGACCTAGTGAGATATACATGGAGGAGGTTTAATATCCTGACCTAGTGAGATATACATGGAGGTTTAATATCCTGACCTAGTGAGATATACATGGAGGAGGTTTAATATCCTGACCTAGTGAGATATACAAGGAGGAGGTTTAATATCCTGACCTAGTGAGATATACATGGAGGTTTAATATCCTGACCTAGTGAGATATACATGGAGGAGGATTAATATCCTGACCTAGTGACATATACATGGAGGAGGATTAATATCCTGACCTAGTGAGATATACATGGTGGAGGTATAATATCCTGACCTAGTGAGATATACATGGAGGAGGATTAATATCCTGACCTAGTGAGATATACATGGAGGAGGTTTAATATCCTGACCTAGTGAGATATACATGGAGGAGGTTTAATATCCTGACCTAGTGAGATATACATGGAGGAGGTTTAATATCCTGACCTAGTGACATATACATGGAGGAGGTTTAATATCCTGACCTAGTGAGATATACATGGAGGAGGTTTAATATCCTGACCTAGTGAGATATACATGGTGGAGGTTTAATACCCTGACCTAGTGAGATATACATGGAGGGGGTTTAATATCCTGACCTAGTGAGATATACATGGAGGAGGTTAAATATCCTGACCTGGTGAGATATACATGGAGGAGGTTTAATATCCTGACCTAGTGAGATATACATGGAGGAGGTTTAATATCCTGACTTAGTGAGATATACATGGAGGAGGTTTAATACCCTGACCTAGTGAGATATACATGGAGGAGGTTTAATACCCTGACCTAGTGAGATATACATGGAGGAGGTTTAATATCCTGACCTAGTGAGATATACATGGAGGAGGTTTAATATCCTGACCTAGTGAGATATACATGGAGGAGGATTAATATCCTGACCTAGTGAGATATACATGGAGGAGGTTTAATATCCTGACCTAGTGAGATATACATGGAGGTTTAATATCCTGACCTAGTGAGATATACATGGAGGAGGTTTAATATCCTGACCTAGTGAGATATACATGGAGGAGGTTTAATATCCTGACCTAGTGAGATATACATGGAGGAGGTTTAATATCCTGACCTAGTGAGATATACATGGAGGAGGTTTAATATCCTGACCTAGTGAGATATACATGGAGGAGGTTTAATATCCTGACCTAGTGAGATATACATGGAGGTTTAATATCCTGACCTAGTGAGATATACATGGAGTAGGTTTAATATCCTGACCTAGTGAGATATACATGGAGGTTTAATATCCTGACCTAGTGAGATATACATGGAGGAGGTTTAATATCCTGACCTAGTGAGATATACATGGAGGGGGTTTAATATCCTGACCTAGTGAGATATACATGGAGGAGGTTAAATATCCTGTCCTGGTGAGATATACATGGAGGTTTAATATCCTGACCTAGTGTGATATACATGGAGGAGGTTTAATATCCTGACCTAGTGAGATATACATGGAGGAGGATTAATAACCTGACCTAGTGAGATATACATGGAGGAGGTTTAATACCCTGACCTAGTGAGATATACATGGAGGAGGTTTAATATCCTGACCTAGTGAGATATACATGGAGGAGGTTTAATATCCTGACCTAGTGACATATACATGGAGGTTTAATATCCTGACCTAGTGAGATATACATGGAGGAGGTTTAATATCCTGACCTAGTGAGATATACATGGTGGAGGTTTAATACCCTGACCTAGTGAGATATACATGGATGTAATATCCTGACCTAGTGAGATATACATGGAGGAGGATTAATATCCTGACCTAGTGAGATATACATGGAGGTTTAATATCCTGACCTAGTGAGGTATACATGGAGGAGGTTTAATACCCTGACCTAGTGAGATATACATGGAGGAGGTTTAATATCCTGACCTAGTGAGATATACATGGAGGAGGTTTAATATCCTGACCTAGTGAGATATACATGGTGGAGGTTTAATACCCTGACCTAGTGAGATATACATGGAGGGGGTTTAATATCCTGACCTAGTGAGATATACATGGAGGAGGTTAAATATCCTGACCTGGTGAGATATACATGGAGGAGGTTTAATATCCTGACCTAGTGAGATATACATGGAGGAGGTTTAATATCCTGACTTAGTGAGATATACATGGAGGAGGTTTAATACCCTGACCTAGTGAGATATACATGGAGGAGGTTTAATACCCTGACCTAGTGAGATATACATGGAGGAGGTTTAATATCCTGACCTAGTGAGATATACATGGAGGAGGTTTAATATCCTGACCTAGTGAGATATACATGGAGGAGGATTAATATCCTGACCTAGTGAGATATACATGGAGGAGGTTTAATATCCTGACCTAGTGAGATATACATGGAGGTTTAATATCCTGACCTAGTGAGATATACATGGAGGAGGTTTAATATCCTGACCTAGTGAGATATACATGGAGGAGGTTTAATATCCTGACCTAGTGAGATATACATGGAGGAGGTTTAATATCCTGACCTAGTGAGATATACATGGAGGAGGTTTAATATCCTGACCTAGTGAGATATACATGGAGGAGGTTTAATATCCTGACCTAGTGAGATATACATGGAGGTTTAATATCCTGACCTAGTGAGATATACATGGAGTAGGTTTAATATCCTGACCTAGTGAGATATACATGGAGGTTTAATATCCTGACCTAGTGAGATATACATGGAGGAGGTTTAATATCCTGACCTAGTGAGATATACATGGAGGGGGTTTAATATCCTGACCTAGTGAGATATACATGGAGGAGGTTAAATATCCTGTCCTGGTGAGATATACATGGAGGTTTAATATCCTGACCTAGTGTGATATACATGGAGGAGGTTTAATATCCTGACCTAGTGAGATATACATGGAGGAGGATTAATAACCTGACCTAGTGAGATATACATGGAGGAGGTTTAATACCCTGACCTAGTGAGATATACATGGAGGAGGTTTAATATCCTGACCTAGTGAGATATACATGGAGGAGGTTTAATATCCTGACCTAGTGACATATACATGGAGGTTTAATATCCTGACCTAGTGAGATATACATGGAGGAGGTTTAATATCCTGACCTAGTGAGATATACATGGTGGAGGTTTAATACCCTGACCTAGTGAGATATACATGGATGTAATATCCTGACCTAGTGAGATATACATGGAGGAGGATTAATATCCTGACCTAGTGAGATATACATGGAGGTTTAATATCCTGACCTAGTGAGGTATACATGGAGGAGGTTTAATACCCTGACCTAGTGAGATATACATGGAGGAGGTTTAATATCCTGACCTAGTGAGATATACATGGAGGAGGTTTAATATCCTGACCTAGTGAGATATACATGGTGGAGGTTTAATATCCTGACCTAGTGAGATATACATGGAGGAGGTTTAATATCCTGACCTAGTGAGATATACATGGAGGAGGTTTAATATCCTGACCTAGTGAGATATACATGGAGGAGGTTTAATATCCTGACCTAGTGAGATATACATGGAGGAGGATTAATAACCTGACCTAGTGAGATATACATGGAGGAGGTTTAATATCCTGACCTAGTGAGATATACATGGAGGAGGTTTAATATCCTGACCTAGTGAGATATACATGGAGGAGGTTTAATATCCTGACCTAGTGACATATACATGGAGGAGGTTTAATATCCTGACCTAGTGAGATATACATGGAGGAGGTTTAATATCCTGACCTAGTGAGATATACATGGTGGAGGTTTAATACCCTGACCTAGTGAGATATACATGGAGGGGGTTTAATATCCTGACCTAGTGAGATATACATGGAGGAGGTTAAATATCCTGACCTGGTGAGATATACATGGAGGAGGTTTAATATCCTGACCTAGTGAGATATACATGGAGGAGGTTTAATATCCTGACTTAGTGAGATATACATGGAGGAGGTTTAATACCCTGACCTAGTGAGATATACATGGAGGAGGTTTAATACCCTGACCTAGTGAGATATACATGGAGGAGGTTTAATATCCTGACCTAGTGAGATATACATGGAGGAGGTTTAATATCCTGACCTAGTGAGATATACATGGAGGAGGATTAATATCCTGACCTAGTGAGATATACATGGAGGAGGTTTAATATCCTGACCTAGTGAGATATACATGGAGGTTTAATATCCTGACCTAGTGAGATATACATGGAGGAGGTTTAATATCCTGACCTAGTGAGATATACATGGAGGAGGTTTAATATCCTGACCTAGTGAGATATACATGGAGGAGGTTTAATATCCTGACCTAGTGAGATATACATGGAGGAGGTTTAATATCCTGACCTAGTGAGATATACATGGAGGAGGTTTAATATCCTGACCTAGTGAGATATACATGGAGGTTTAATATCCTGACCTAGTGAGATATACATGGAGTAGGTTTAATATCCTGACCTAGTGAGATATACATGGAGTAGGTTTAATATCCTGACCTAGTGAGATATACATGGAGGAGGTTTAATATCCTGACCTAGTGAGATATACATGGAGGAGGTTTAATATCCTGACCTAGTGAGATATATATGGAGGGGGTTTAATATCCTGACCTAGTGAGATATACATGGAGGAGGTTAAATATCCTGACCTGGTGAGATATACATGGAGGTTTAATATCCTGACCTAGTGTGATATACATGGAGGAGGTTTAATATCCTGACCTAGTGAGATATACATGGAGGAGGATTAATAACCTGACCTAGTGAGATATACATGGAGGAGGTTTAATACCCTGACCTAGTGAGATATACATGGAGGAGGTTTAATATCCTGACCTAGTGAGATATACATGGAGGAGGTTTAATATCCTGACCTAGTGACATATACATGGAGGTTTAATATCCTGACCTAGTGAGATATACATGGAGGAGGTTTAATATCCTGACCTAGTGAGATATACATGGTGGAGGTTTAATACCCTGACCTAGTGAGATATACATGGAGGTTTAATATCCTGACCTAGTGAGATATACATGGAGGAGGATTAATATCCTGACCTAGTGAGATATACATGGAGGTTTAATATCCTGACCTAGTGAGGTATACATGGAGGAGGTTTAATACCCTGACCTAGTGAGATATACATGGAGGAGGTTTAATATCCTGACCTAGTGAGATATACATGGAGGAGGTTTAATATCCTGACCTAGTGAGATATACATGGTGGAGGTTTAATATCCTGACCTAGTGAGATATACATGGAGGAGGTTTAATATCCTGACCTAGTGAGATATACATGGAGGAGGTTTAATATCCTGACCTAGTGAGATATACATGGAGGAGGTTTAATATCCTGACCTAGTGAGATATACATGGAGGAGGATTAATAACCTGACCTAGTGAGATATACATGGAGGAGGTTTAATACCCTGACCTAGTGAGATATACATGGAGGAGGTTTAATATCCTGACCTAGTGAGATATACATGGAGGTTTAATATCCTGACCTAGTGAGATATACATGGAGGTTTAATATCCTGACCTAGTGAGATATACATGGAGGAGGTTTAATATCCTGACCTAGTGAGATATACAAGGAGGAGGTTTAATATCCTGACCTAGTGAGATATACATGGAGGAGGTTTAATATCCTGACCTAGTGAGATATACATGGAGGAGGTTTAATATCCTGACCTAGTGAGATATACAAGGAGGAGGTTTAATATCCTGACCTAGTGAGATATACATGGAGGTTTAATATCCTGACCTAGTGAGATATACATGGAGGTTTAATATCCTGACCTAGTGAGATATACATGGAGGAGGTTTAATATCCTGACCTAGTGACATATACATGGAGGAGGTTTAATATCCTGACCTAGTGAGATATACAAGGAGGAGGTTTAATATCCTGACCTAGTGAGATATACATGGAGGTTTAATATCCTGACCTAGTGAGATATACATGGAGGAGGATTAATATCCTGACCTAGTGACATATACATGGAGGAGGATTAATATCCTGACCTAGTGAGATATACATGGAGGTTTAATACCCTGACCTAGTGAGATATACATGGAGGAGGTTTAATATCCTGACCTAGTGAGATATACATGGAGGAGGATTAATATCCTGACCTAGTGAGATATACATGGTGTAGGTTTAATATCCTGACCTAGTGAGATAGACATGGAGGAGGTTTAATATCCTGACCTAGTGAGATATACATGGTGGAGGTTTAATATCCTGACCTAGTGAGATATACATGGAGGAGGATTAATATCCTGACCTAGTGAGATATACATGGAGGTTTAATACCCTGACCTAGTGAGATAGACATGGAGGAGGTTTAATATCCTGACCTAGTGAGATAGACATGGAGGAGGTTTAATATCCTGACCTAGTGAGATATACATGGCGGAGGTTTAATCAAGCTAGTCGTCTTGACTACTTTCTTATATCATTCTCTCTGGCACCAGAAGTTAGTGTTGATAGGGAACATAATGCGGTCGGATCATCACATAATTGGCATACATATTACTCTTACAGAATTTCCACGTTGGCGAGGATATTGGAAATGTAATCAAAGCCTACTAGATGATACATCATTTAGAACAAGGACAGAAGATTTTGTAACTGACTTTTTCAGACACAACATAGGTACAGCAGATCCCCGTATTGTATGGGACACGTTTAAGTGTGCCTTTTAGAGGCAATGCAATTCAGTACTCATCTATAAAACAAAAGCAATTTAGATCAAAAGAGTCCATATTAACAAAGGATATTGAAGGACTAACAGTACAGTTAGATAGCAATAAAAACGGTACCATAGAGGCACAGAATAAGTTAGAGGAAAAACAAAAAGAAATGGAGGAACTTATTCAAGAAAGATCCAGTGTAATATATTATAAAAATTAAGCCAACTGGATGGAATATGGGGAAAAAATTTACCAAATTATTTTTCAATCTTCAATATAGAAATGCTACCAAAAAAATGTATTGAAACTTGTTACAAATGATAGTCATGATTCACCAAATGATATTTTGAAAGAGGAAGTAAAGTACTTTAAGAATATGTTTTCGCTTCAGTCTCCTCCATCTCCACTAACTGAAACTAATTGTATGGATTTTTTCCCTAATAATAATGTAAAATTAACATCTGTACAGAAAGACTCGTGTGAAGGCCAAATTACAGAGGAGGAACTTCTTGATGCAATTAAAGCCTTTAAGGCTGGGAAAACTCCAGGGCTGGATGGCATACCAGTGGAGGTATACCAAACTCCAGGGCTGGATGGCATACCAGTGGAGGTATACCAAACTCCAGGGCTGGATGGCATACCAGTGGAGGTATACCAAACTCCAGGGCTGGATGGCATACCAGTGGAGGTATACCAAACTCCAGGGCTGGATGGCATACCAGTGGAGGTATACCAAACTCCAGGGCTGGATGGCATACCAGTGGAGGTATACCAAACTCCAGGGCTGGATGGCATACCAGTGGAGGCATACCGAACTTTTCTGATATACTCAGAGGATCGTTATTAGCATGTTGTAACCACTCCTATGTAAACGGTAGATTATCAGACACGCAACAAGAAGGTCTGATATCATTATTACTGAAACGGGACCCAAGTGGTATATATAAAGATCCAGTCCAATTAAACAAAATTAGAGAGCTCTTACACTTCAGTGTTGTGATGCAAACATCCTAGCAAAATGCTTGGCGCATAGAATTAAAAAAGTATTGTCAGATATTATTCATCCTAATTTGACCATCTAAGGTAACAACAAGTAGGTCTAGAGGTCTAGAATTTAAGGAATGATTTGTACCAAATACAACGCTCTTAGTTTTAGAGATGTTCAGGACCAGTTTATTACCGGCCACCCATTCCAAAACAGACTGCATAGATGTTCAGGACCAGTTTATTACTGGCCACCCATTCCAACAGACTGCATAGATGTTCAGGACCAGTTTATTACTGGCCACCCATTCCAACAGACTGCATAGATGTTCAGGACCAGTTTATTACTGGCCACCCATTCCAACAGACTGCATAGATGTTCAGGACCAGTTTATTACTGGCCACCCATTCCAAAACAGACTGCATAGATGTTCAGGACCAGTTTATTACTGGCCACCCATTCCAACAGACTGCATAGATGTTCAGGACCAGTTTATTACTGGCCACCCATTCCAACATAGATGTTCAGGACCAGTTTATTACTGGCCACCCATTCCAACATAGATGTTCAGGACCAGTTTATTACTGGCCACCCATTCTAAAACAGACTGCATAGATGTTCAGGACCAGTTTATTACTGGCCACCCATTCCAACAGACTGCATAGATGTTCAGGACCAGTTTATTATTGGCCACCCATTCCAACAGACTGCATAGATTTTCAGGACCAGTTTATTACTGGCCACCCATTCCAACAGACTGCATAGATGTTCAGGACCAGTTTATTACTGGCCACCCATTCCAACAGACTGCATAGATGTTCAGGACCAGTTTATTACTGGCCACCCATTCCAACAGACTGCATAGATGTTCAGGACCAGTTTATTACTGGCCACCCATTCCAACAGACTGCATAGATGTTCAGGACCAGTTTATTACTGGCCACCCATTCCAACAGACTGCATAGATGTTCAGGACCAGTTTATTACTGGCCACCCATTCCAAAACAGACTGCATAGATGTTCAGGACCAGTTTATTACTGGCCACCCATTCCAACAGACTGCATAGATGTTCAGGACCAGTTTATTACTGGCCACCCATTCCAACAGACTGCATAGATGTTCAGGACCAGTTTATTACTGGCCACCCATTCCAACAGACTGCATAGATGTTCAGGACCAGTTTATTACTGGCCACCCATTCCAACAGACTGCAACTCTTTGTTAAGCATTTCAGTGACTTCATTAGCTGTGGTTGCTGATGCGTATATGGTTGAATCATCAGCACACATGGACACACATGGTTTGTTTAATGTCAGTGGGTCTGTGCAGCTGGCTAAACGTTTGACGTCCCTACCTGTATGTCCTCTGTCTGTCCTCTCCTCTCTTAGTGTTGAGGGACTGAGGTGACCCCTGTATGATCTTTGACCTCTAGGTGGACCAGCGTGTTAAGAACCTGCTGAATTAGTGTTGAGGGACTGAGGTGACCCCTGTATGTTCTTTGACCTCTAGGTGGACCTGCTGAATTAGTGTTGAGGGACTGAGGTGACCCCTGTATGTTCTTTGACCTCTAGGTGGACCAGCGTGTTAAGGACCTGCTGAATTAGTGTTGGGGGCCTGAGGTGACCCCTGTATGATCTTTGACCTCTAGGTGGACCAGCGTGTTAAGGACCTGCTGAATTAGTGTTGAGGGATTGAGGTGACCCCTGTATGTTCTTTCACCTCTAGGTGGACCAGCGTGTTTTTAAGGACCTGCTGAGTGAGAAGCTGCCCAGACTCCACGCCCACTTTGACCTCTACAAGGTCGACTCCTCCCTCATTACCTTCAACTGGTTCCTGGTCCTCTTCGTAGACTCGGTGAACTCTGACCTCCTCTTCAAGATCTGGGATGCCTTCCTGTACGAGGGACCCAAGGTAGGCTGGATAACATGGTAGAACGGTTAACAGGGTAGGATAGTAGGATGGTTAACAGGGTAGGATAGTAGGATGGTTAACAGGGTAGGATAGTAGGATGGTTAACAGGGTAGGATAGTAGGATGGTTAACAGGGTAGGATAGTAGGATGGTTAACAGGGTAGGATAGTAGGATGGTTAACAGGGTAGGATAGTAGGATGGTTAACAGGGTAGGATAGTAGGATGGTTAACAGGGTAGGATAGTAGGATGGTTAACAGGGTAAGATAGTAGGATGGTTAACAGGGTAGGATAGTAGGATGGTTAACATGGTAAGATAGTAGGATGGTTAACCTCTCTGGGATATGTGGGACGCTGGCCAAACTCCAGTGAAAATGCAGAGCGCCAAATTCAAATAAATTACTATAAAAAATTAAACTTTCATGAAATGACACATGCAATACACCAAATTTATGCTACACTTTTTGTGAATCCAGACATGTCAGATTTCAAAAAGGCTTTACAGCGAAAGCAAACGATGCTATTATCTGAGCATAGCACCCCAGCAAACAAACACAATCATATTTCGACCCTCCAGGCGCGACACAAAACACAGAAATAAAGATATAATTCATGCCTTTGACGAGCTTCTTCTGTTGGTACTCCAATATGTTCCATAAACATCACAAATGGTCCTTTTGTTCGATTAATTCCATCGATATATATCCATAATATCCATTTATTTGGCGCATTGGATCCAGAAAAACACAGGCTCCAACTCGCGCAACGTGACTACAAAATATCTCATAAATTACCTGTAAGCTTTGTCCAAACATTTCAAACTACTTTCCTAGTACAACTTTAGGTATTTTTTTACGTAAATAATCGATTAAATTTAAGACGGCATGATCTGTCAAAAAACCATCTGGGTCAGATGGTTTAGACCCTTTCTTCTTTAAGGTTGCTGCCCCTATCATCATCGCCAAGCCTATCTCTGACCTTTTTAACCTTGTCCTTTATTTAAAGGGGGAGATCAAGCTGACCCTAACTGTTATAGGCCTATTTCTATTTTTGCCCTGTTTATCAAAAGTGTTGGAAAAACTTGTCAATAATCAACTGACTGGCTGTCTTGATGTCTATAGTATTCTCTCTGGTGTGTATCTGGTTTCCGCTCAGTTAATGGATGTGTCACTGCAACCTTAAAGGTCCTCAATGATGTCACCATTGCCCTTGATTCAAAATGTTGTGCTGCTATTTTTATTGACTTGGCCAAAGCTTTTGATACGGTAGACCATTCCATTCTTGTGAGCCGGCTAAGGAGTATTGGTGTCTCTGAGGGGTCTTTGGCCTGGTTTGCTAACTACCTCTCTCGAAGAGTGCAGTGTATAAAGTCAGAAAATCTGCTGTCTCTGCCACTGCCTGTCATCAAGGGAGTACCCCAAGGCTCGATCCTAGGCCCCACGCTCTTTTCAATTTACATCAACAGCATAGCTCAGGCAGTAGGAATCTCTCTCATCCATTTATATGCAAATTATATCGTCTTATACTCAGCTGCCCCCCCCCCCCCCTCCGATTTTGTGTTAAACGTTCTACAACAAAGCTTTCTTAGTGTCCAACAAGCTTTCTCTACCCTTAACCTTGTTCTGAACACCTCCAAAACAAAGGTCATGTGGTTTGGTAAGAAGAATGCCCCTCTCCCCACCGGTATGATTACTACCGGATTAGAGCTGGAGGTAGTCACCTCATACAAGTACTTGGGAGTATGGTTAGACGGTACACTGTTCTTCTCTCAGCACATATCAAAGATGCAGGCTAAAGTTAAATCTAGACTTGGTTTCCTCTATCGTAATCGCTCCTCTTTCACCCCAGCTGCCAAACTAACCCTGATTCAGATGACCATCCTACCCATGCTAGATTACAGAGATGTAATTTATAGATCGGCAGGTAAGGGTGCTCTCGAGCGGCTCGATGTTCTTTACCATTCGGCCATCAGATTTGCCACCAATGCTCCTTATAGGACACATCACTGCACTCTGTACTCCTCTGTAAACTGTTCATCTCTGTATACCCGTCGCAAGACCCACTGGTTGATGCTTATTTATAAAACCCTCTTAGGCCTCACTCCCCCCTATCTGAGATACCTACTGCAGGTCACATTCTGTTAAATGTCCCCAAAGCACACACATCCCTGGGTCGCTCGTCTTTTCAGTTCACTTCAGTTCACTGACTTGCCTGGTTAAATAAAACTGAAAAACAGGGTAGATTGGTCGACAGGGTAGGATTGTTGACATAGTAGAGGGATGGACGGATAACATAGTAAAGTGGTAGGATGGTTACCATAGAGTGGTAGGATGGGGAACTGGGTTGATTGGTTAGAGTGGTAAGATGGTTAATTGGTTAGAGTGGTAGGATGGTTAACAGGGTAGGGTGGTAGAACTGGTGAACAGGGTAGGTGGAATCCCAGCCTCATGGAGAGTCCCCTTTTTAACTGAATCCCAGCCTCATGGAGAGTCCCTTTTTTAACTGAATCCCAGCCTCATGGAGAGTCCCCTTTTTAACTGAATCCCAGCCTCATGGAGAGTCCCCTTTTTAACTCAACAAACCTTAGAGCTGAAACAAGAAGGAACTTCTGGGGCCCCACAGTTGTCTTCAGCGAAGTGCCCGTCTCTACCACATCAGGACAAGGCGTTGATACCAGATCTAACCATAGGCTTACTACCAGATCTAACCATAGGCTTACTACCAGATCAAGACAAGGCGTTGATACCAGATCTAACCATAGGCTTACTACCAGATCTAACCATAGGCGTACTACCAGATCAGGACAAGGCATTGATACCAGATCTAACCATAGGCTTACTACCAGATCAGGACAAGGCATTGATACCAGATCTAACCATAGGCTTACTACCAGATCAGGACATAGGCTTACTACCAGATCAGGACAAGGCATTGATACCAGATCTAACCATAGGCTTACTACCAGATCAGGACAAGGCATTGATACCAGATCTAACCATAGGCGTACTACCAGATCAGGACAAGGCATTGATACCAGATCTAACCATAGGCTTACAACCAGATCAGGACATAGGCTTACTACCAGATCAGGACAAGGCATTGATACCAGATCTAACCATAGGCTTACTACCAGATCAGGACAAGGCATTGATACCAGATCTAACCATAGGCTTACTACCAGATCAGGACAAGGTGTTGATACCAGATCTAACCATAGGCGTACTACCAGATCAGGACAAGGCATTGATACCAGATCTAACCATAGGCTTACTACCAGATCAGGACATAGGCTTACTACCAGATCAGGACAAGGCATTGATACCAGATCTAACCATAGGCGTACTACCAGATCAGGACAAGGCATTGATACCAGATCTAACCATAGGCTTACTACCAGATCAGGACAAGGCATTGATACCAGATCTAACCATAGGCTTACAACCAGATCAGGACAAGGTGTTGATACCAGATCTAACCATAGGCTTACTACCAGATCAAGACAAGGTGTTGATACCAGATCTAACCATAGGCTTACTACCAGATCAGGACAAGGCATTGATACCAGATCTAACCATAGGCTTACTACCAGATCAGGACATGGTGTTGATACCAGATCTAACCATAGGCTTACTACCAGATCAGGACATAGGCTTACTACCAGATCAGGACAAGGCATTGATACCAGATCTAACCATAGACTTACTACCAGATCAGGACAAGGCATTGATACCAGATCTAACCATAGGCGTACTACCAGATCAGGACAAGGCATTGATACCAGATCTAACCATAGGCTTACTACCAGATCAGGACAAGGTGTTGATACCAGATCTAACCATAGGCTTACTACCAGATCAGGACAAGGCGTTGATACCAGATCTAACCATAGGCTTACTACCAGATCAGGACAAGGTGTTGATACCAGATCTAACCATAGGCTTACTACCAGATCAGGACAAGGCATTGATACCAGATCTAACCATAGGCTTACTACCAGATCAGGACAAGGCATTGATACCAGATCTAACCATAGGCTTACTACCAGATCAGGACAAGGTGTTGATACCAGATCTAACCATAGGCGTACTACCAGATCAGGACAAGGCATTGATACCAGATCTAACCATAGGCTTACTACCAGATCAGGACATAGGCTTACTACCAGATCAGGACAAGGCATTGATACCAGATCTAACCATAGGCTTACTACCAGATCAGGACAAGGCATTGATACCAGATCTAACCATAGGCTTACTACCAGATCAAGACAAGGTGTTGATACCAGATCTAACCATAGACTTACTACCAGATCAGGACAAGGTGTTGATACCAGATCTAACCATAGGCTTACTACCAGATCAGGACAAGGTGTTGATACCAGATCTAACCATAGGCTTACTACCAGATCAGGACAAGGCGTTGATACCAGATCTAACCATAGGCTTACTACCAGATCAGGACAAGGTGTTGATACCAGATCTAACCATAGGCTTACTACCAGATCAGGACAAGGCATTGATACCAGATCTAACCATAGGCTTACTACCAGATCAGGACAAGGCATTGATACCAGATCTAACCATAGGCTTACTACCAGATCAGGACAAGGTGTTGATACCAGATCTAACCATAGGCTTACTACCAGATCAGGACAAGGTGTTGATACCAGATCTAACCATAGGCTTACTACCAGATCAAGACAAGGTGTTGATACCAGATCTAACCATAGACTTACTACCAGATCAGGACAAGGTGTTGATACCAGATCTAACCATAGACTTACTACCAGATCAGGACATAGGCTTACTACCAGATCAGGACAAGGTGTTGATACCAGATCTAACCATAGGCTTACTACCAGATCACGACAAGGCGTTGATACCAGATCTAACCATAGGCTTACTACCAGATCAGGACAAGGTGTTGATACCAGATCTAACCATAGACTTACTACCAGATCAGGACAAGGTGTTGATACCAGATCTAACCATAGGCTTACTACCAGATCAGGACAAGGTGTTGATACCAGATCTAACCATAGGCTTACTACCAGATCAGGACAAGGTGTTGATACCAGATCTAACCATAGGCTTACTACCAGATCAGGACAAGGTGTTGATACCAGATCTAACCATAGACTTACTACCAGATCAGGACAAGGTGTTGATACCAGATCTAACCATAGGCTTACTACCAGATCAGGACAAGGTGTTGATACCAGATCTAACCATAGGCTTACTACCAGATCAGGACAAGGCGTTGATACCAGATCTAACCATAGGCTTACTACCAGATCAGGACAAGGCGTTGATACCAGATCTAACCATAGGCTTACTACCAGATCAGGACAAGGCATTGATACCAGATCTAACCAAAGGCTTACTACCAGATCAGGACAAGGTGTTGATACCAGATCTAACCAAAGGCTTACTACCAGATCAGGACAGGGCGTTGATACCAGATCTATGACTAGGAACCGCTCCCTAGAAGACAGGAACCTGGGAAGAAACCTAGAGGAACCAGCCTCTAAAGACTTGTAACGGTCTTCAGAATGAGCGTTAATCTGTCATAGGAATCTGACTCAGGTGTCATTTTACGTTGACTTTCATGGCTCTGTCTCTCCTCAGATCATCTTCCGCTTCGCCCTCGCGCTCTTCAAGTACAAGGAGGAAGAGTTTCTGAAGCTCCAGGACTCCATGGCCATCTTCAAGTACCTCCGCTATTTCACTATAACTGTCCTGGACTGGAGGTACAGTAACTCTAAACCTCCCGTATTCTCTCTGTGTATTGAGTAATGTCTCTCTGTGTATTTAGTCATGTCTGACTCATTAGAATGACCAGTAATTCTGTGTTTACTGTAGATGCTGATCAAGTCTAATGTTGGCTTTCTTGCCAAATATGAAAACTAATTTGAAGTCTGTTGTGTATCTGTGTGCGTCTCTCTCTCCTCCCTGCAGGAAGTTGATGAGCCTAGCGTTTGTGGACATGAATCCGTTCCCCCTGAGACAGATCCAGAACCGCAGGACCTTCCATCTGGAGAAGGTTAGACTAGAGCTGACAGAGCTTGAGGCCATCAGACAAACCTTCCTCAGAGAGAGAGACACACACACCGACGCACGCGCGCTGTGTAGCGACGATGAGGAGGACAACTAGCCAATCAGGGCCCAGGCCAACTAGCGCATCAGTAGAGAGACTGACCACGGCCCCCGACGCATTCACGCTTTGTAGCGACAACTAGCACACAGCCTGTCAGGGTGCAGTGCCTGCAGACTCCAGCCAATCAGGATCCAGGTCTGTGTGATTCTATCGTATCACCTGCTGACTCCAGCCAATCAGGACCCTAGCCTGGCTGTCCCGCCCACCTTCAGACCAAACAGACGCTATCATGAGTAATGACCCACCATGATGACCAGTGATATCTCCACATACTCCCCACTCTCTGCAACGCTGGACCTGTCTCCTCCACATACTCCCCACTCTCTGCAATGCTGGACCTGTCCCCTCGATGTTCTCCACATACTCCCCACTCTCTGCAATGCTGGACCTGTCACCTCCACATACTCCCCACTCTCTGCAATGCTGGACCTGTCACCTCCACATACTCCCCACTCTCTGCAACGCTGGACCTGTCTCCTCCACATACTCCCCACTCTCTGCAATGCTGGACCTGTCCCCTCGATGTTCTCCACATACTCCCCACTCTCTGCAATGCTGGACCTGTCACCTCCACATACTCCCCACTCTCTGCAATGCTGGACCTGTCACCTCCACATACTCCCCACTCTCTGCAACGCTGGACCTGTCTCCTCCACATACTCCCCACTCTCTGCAATGCTGGACCTGTCCCCTCGATGTTCTCCACATACTCCCCACTCTCTGCAGCGCTGAACCTGTCACCTCCACATACTCCCCACTCTCTGCAATGCTGGACCTGTCTCCTCCATGTTCTCCACATACTCCCCACTCTCTGCAACGCTGGACCTGTCACCTCCACATACTCCCCACTCTCTGCAACGCTGGACCTGTCACCTCCACATACTCCCCACTCTCTGCAACGCTGGACCTGTCACCTCCACATACTCCCCACTCTCTGCAACGCTGGACCTGTCTCCTCCACATACTCCCCACTCTCTGCAATGCTGGACCTGTCCCCTCGATGTTCTCCACATACTCCCCACTCTCTGCAGCGCTGAACCTGTCACCTCCACATACTCCCCACTCTCTGCAATGCTGGACCTGTCTCCTCCATGTTCTCCACATACTCCCCACTCTCTGCAACGCTGGACCTGTCACCTCCACATACTCCCCACTCTCTGCAACGCTGGACCTGTCACCTCCACATACTCCCAACTCTCTGCAACGCTGGACCTGTCTCCTCCACATACTCCCCACTCTCTGCAACGATGGACCTGTCACCTCCACATACTCCCCACTCTCTGCAGCGCTGGACCTGTCACCTCCACATACTCCCCACTCTCTGCAATGCTGGACCTGTCACCTCCACATACTCCCCACTCTCTGCAACGCTGGACCTGTCACCTCCACATACTCCCCACTCTCTGCAACGCTGGACCCGTCACCTCCATGTTCTCCACATACTCCCCACTCTCTGCAACGCTGGACCTGTCACCTCCATGTTCTCCACATACTCCCCACTCTCTGCAACGCCGGACCCGTCACCTCCATGTTCTCCACATGCTCCCCACTCTCTGCAACGCTGGACCTGTCACCTCCATGTTCTCCACATACTCCCCACTCTCTGCAGCGCTGGACCTGTCACCTCCATGTTCTCCACATACTCCCCACTCTCTGCAACGCTGGACCTGTCACCTCCATGTTCTCCACATACTCCCCACTCTCTGCAACGCTGGACCTGTCACCTCCATGTTCTCCACATACTCCCCACTCTCTGCAACGCTGGACCTGTCACCTCCACATACTCCCCACTCTCTGCAACGCTGGACCTGTCACCTCCACATACTCCCCACTCTCTGCAGCGCTGGACCTGTCTCCTCCACATACTCCCCACTCTCTGCAACGCTGGACCTGTCACCTCCATGTCTCCACATACTCCCCACTCTCTGCAACGCTGGACCTGTCTCCTCCATGTTCTCCACATACTCCCCACTCTCTGCAACGCTGGACCCGTCACCTCCATGTTCTCCACATACTCCCCACTCTCTGCAACGCTGGACCTGTCACCTCCATGTTCTCCACATACTCCCCACTCTCTGCAACGCCGGACCCGTCACCTCCATGTTCTCCACATGCTCCCCACTCTCTGCAACGCTGGACCTGTCACCTCCATGTTCTCCACATACTCCCCACTCTCTGCAGCGCTGGACCTGTCACCTCCATGTTCTCCACATACTCCCCACTCTCTGCAACGCTGGACCTGTCACCTCCATGTTCTCCACATACTCCCCACTCTCTGCAACGCTGGACCTGTCACCTCCATGTCTCCACATACTCCCCACTCTCTGCAACGCTGGACCTGTCTCCTCCATGTTCTCCACATACTCCCCACTCTCTGCAGCGCTGGACCTGTCACCTCCATGTTCTCCACATACTCCCCACTCTCTGCAACGCTGGACCTGTCACCTCCATGCTCTCCACATACTCCCCACTCTCTGCAACGCTGGACCTGTCACCTCCATGTTCTCCACATACTCCCCACTCTCTGCAACGCTGGACCTGTCACCTCCACATACTCCCCACTCTCTGCAACGCTGGACCCGTCACCTCCATGTTCTCCACATACTCCCCACTCTCTGCAACGCTGGACCTGTCACCTCCACATACTCCCCACTCTCTGCAACGCTGGACCTGTCACCTCCACATACTCCCCACTCTCTGCAACGCTGGACCTGTCACCTCCACATACTCCCCACTCTCTGCAACGCTGGACCCGTCACCTCCATGTTCTCCACATACTCCCCACTCTCTGCAACGCTGGACCTGTCACCTCCACATACTCCCCACTCTCTGCAACGCTGGACCTGTCACCTCCACATACTCCCCACTCTCTGCAGCGCTGGACCTGTCTCCTCCACATACTCCCCACTCTCTGCAACGCTGGACCTGTCACCTCCATGTCTCCACATACTCCCCACTCTCTGCAACGCTGGACCTGTCTCCTCCATGTTCTCCACATACTCCCCACTCTCTGCAGCGCTGGACCTGTCACCTCCATGTTCTCCACATACTCCCCACTCTCTGCAGCGCTGGACCTGTCACCTCCATGTTCTCCACATGCTGAGCCCTGTGGCTTGGACCCGTCACCTCCATGTCTCCACATGCTGAGCCCTGTGACTTGGACCCGTCACCTCCATGTCTCCACATGCTGAGCCCTGTGGCTTGGACCCGTCACCTCCATGTCTCCACATGCTGAGCCCTGTGGCTTGGACCCGTCACCTCCATGTCTCCACATGCTGAGCCCTGTGGCTTGGACCCGTCACCTCCATGTCTCCACATGCTGAGCCCTGTGGCTTGGACCCGTCACCTCCATGTTCTCCACATGCTGAGCCCTGTGGCTTGGACCCGTCATCTCCATGTCTCCACATGCTGAGCCCTGTGGCTTGAACCCGTCACCTCCATGTCTCCACATGCTGAGCCCTGTGGCTTGGACCCGTCACCTCCATGTCTCCACATGCTGAGCCCTGTGGCTTGGACCCGTCACCTCCATGTTCTCCACATGCTGAGCCCTGTGGCTTGGACCCGTCACCTCCATGTCTCCACATGCTGAGCCCTGTGGCTTGGACCCGTCACCTCCATGTTCTCCACATGCTGAGCCCTGTGGCTTGGACCCGTCACCTCCATGTCTCCACATGCTGAGCCCTGTGGCTTGGACCCGTCACCTCCATGTCTCCACATGCTGAGCCCTGTGGCTTGAACCCGTCACCTCCATGTCTCCACATGCTGAGCCCTGTGGCTTGGACCCGTCACCTCCATGTTCTCCACATGCTGAGCCCTGTGGCTTGGACCCGGCACCTCCATGTCTCCACATGCTGAGCCCTGTGGCTTGGACCCGTCACCTCCATGTTCTCCACATGCTGAGCCCTGTGGCTTGGACCCGGCACCTCCATGTCTCCACATGCTGAGCCCTGTGGCTTGGACCCGTCACCTCCATGTTCTCCACATGCTGAGCCCTGTGGCTTGGACCCGTCACCTCCATGTTCTCCACATGCTGAGCCCTGTGGCTTGGACCCGGCACCTCCATGTCTCCACATGCTGAGCCCTGTGGCTTGGACCCGTCACCTCCATGTTCTCCACATGCTGAGTCCTGTGGCTTGGACCCGTCACCTCCATGTTCTCCACATGCTGAGCCCTGTGGCTTGTTGAGGACCAGTCACCTCCATGTTCTCCACATGCTGAGCCCTGTGGCTTGTTGTGGACCCAGGACCTCCATGTTCTCCACATGCTGAGACCTGTGGCTTGTACCCGTCACCTCCATGTTCTCCACATGCTGAGCCCTGTGGCTTGTTGTGGACCCAGGACCTCCATGTTCTCCACATGCTGAGCCCTGTGGCTTGTACCCGTCACCTCCATGTTCTCCACATGCTGAGCCCTGTGGCTTATTGTGGACCCAGGACCTCCATGTTCTCCACATGCTGAGCCCTGTGGCTTGTTGTGGACCCAGGACCTCCATGTTCTCCACATGCTGAGCCCTGTGGCTTGTTGAGGACCAGTCACCTCCATGTTCTCCACATGCTGAGCCCTGTGGCTTGTTGTGGACCCAGGACCTCCATGTTCTCCACATGCTGAGCCCTGTGGCTTGTACCCGTCACCTCCATGTTCTCCACATGCTGAGCCCTGTGGCTTGTTGAGGACCAGTCACCTCCATGTTCTCCACATGCTGAGCCCTGTGGCTTGTTGTGGACCCAGGACCTCCATGTTCTCCACATGCTGAGCCCTGTGGCTTGTACCCGTCACCTCCATGTTCTCCACATGCTGAGCCCTGTGGCTTGTTGTGGACCCAGGACCTCCATGTTCTCCACATGCTGAGCCCTGTGGCTTGTTGTGGACCCATCACCTCCATGTCTCCACATGCTGAGCCCTGTGGCTTGTTGTGGACCCATCACCTCCATGTCTCCACATGCTGAGCCCTGTGGCTTGTTGAGGACCAGTCACCTCCATGTTCTCCACATGCTGAGCCCTGTGGCTTGTTGTGGACCCAGGACCTCCATGTTCTCCACATGCTGAGCCCTGTGGCTTGTTGTGGACCCAGGACCTCCATGTTCTCCACATGCTGAGCCCTGTGGCTTGGACCCGTCACCTCCATGTTCTCCACATGCTGAGCCCTGTGGCTTGTTGTGGACCAAAACACTCTTGGCCAAATGTTCTTTCAATTACTTCCAATCTTTTGTAAAGGTGTTAATCTGTTTGTTGTGGCTGAGGGACATTGAGCTGAGAGGTTGCCATGACAACCACAGTGTTATTCTGTTTGTTGTGGCTGAGGGACATTGAGCTGAGAGGTTGCCATGACAACCACAGTGGTATTCTGTTTGTTGTGGCTGAGGGACATTGAGCTGAGAGGTTGCCATGACAACCACAGTGTTAATCTGTTTGTTGTGGCTGAGGGACATTGAGCTGAGAGGTTGACATGACAACCACAGTGTTAATCTGTTTGTTGTGGCTGAGGGACATTGAGCTGAGAGGTTGACATGACAACCACAGTGTTAATCTGTTTGTTGTGGCTGAGGGACATTGAGCTGAGAGGTTGACATGACAACCACAGTGTTAATCTGTTTGTTGTGGCTGAGGGACATTGAGCTGAGAGGTTGACATGACAACCACAGTGTTAATCTGTTTGTTGTGGCTGAGGGACATTGAGCTGAGAGGTTGACATGACAACCACAGTGTTAATCTGTTTGTTGTGGCTGAGGGACATTGAGCTGAGAGGTTGCCATGACAACCACAGTGTTATTCTGTCCCGTAGCCAGACAGCTGGGAATGCAGAGCTGGATCAATCTGAATCAGTATTTTTCTAATAAATCATTGTGCTCTTTTGGAGAGGAGGGACTGATTTTGTATTCGTAGATAACCTGACTGCTATAGCCCTCTCAAATTAAAGGTAGGTGGGTTTCTTGTTTCCAGATTAGCTGCTGCAATATACTATACAGTAACCAGCAGACCTTGTTGGTAGCCCCTGTCTGTCTACGAAGCACCCCTTTTTTTACCAAAACGTCTATTGATTGGCGCTTTACATAGAAACCTTGGACCAATAATAGTCCATCATTCCAGACTCCAGTACATTTCCAGAAATGCTGTCCCTCCCGTCCCGCTGAAGGAAGGATGAGGAACAGAGGCAGAACCCGGATTCACCTCAACCCTGTCACAGGGCAGGAGTTACTCTGCAGTTAACATACTGTCATATCACATCACGTGGTGTTAATAAGGGAATCTACTAGTCTGAGTATCACCTGTCTCTACCAGTCTATTTCTCTTCCTGTTTACATTTCCCCTTGACTTTTTCTTCACTTATTTTTGATGTGCTTTCCAGACCCGTCAAATGTTTCTTTGATATTTGTTCTGAAATGTTTCGTCACATCTACACTGACTAGACCAAACATTAGGAACCCGGTTCTAATATTCAGTCGCACCCCCACCCCCCTTTTTGCCCTCACAACAGCCTCAGTTCGTCGGGGCATGGACTCTACAAGGTGTCGAAAGCGTTCCACAGGGATGCTGGCCCATGTTGACTCCAATGCTTCCCACAGTTGTGTCCAGTTGGCTGGATGTCCTTTGGGTGGTGGACCATTCCTGATACACACGGGAAACTGTTGAGCGTGAAAAACCCAGCAGCGTTGCAGTTCTTGACACAAACCGGTGCGCCTGGCACCTACTACCAAACCCCGTTCAAAGGCACTTAAATATTTTGTCTTCCCTATTGACCCTCTGAATGGCACACATACACAATCCATGTCTCAATTGTCAAGGCTTAAAAAATCCTTCCTTCAATCCGTCTCCTCCTCTTCTTCATCTACACTGATTTAAAGTAGGTTTAACAAGTGACGTCAGTAAGGGATCGTAGCTTTCACCTGGATTGTCTGTCACGGAAAGATCAGGTGTTCTTAATGTTTTGTCCACTCAGTAACTGTTTCCACTTCATTTAGTATTAGATTATTGAGAGTGGCCGACTATATTCTTATATTGGCCGACTATATTGAATGTAACTTTTTTATTAAATACACATGGAGACTTGTGTCGCACAATGCCATATAAACAATGAAACGTTGTCTTTATAGTTATACTGTGAGAAGTGTTTTCTCTGAGAGCCGGTCTCTCTAGGAACCTTCTGATGCCGAGTGCTGTACCCATCCCATCGCGTTACCATGGTTTCACTCACCTATATAGGTTTATTATTAGACAGGATTGCACCCAACATTAAAAACACAAGTTATACTCACTTTAACTTCACACCTGTTGACCAATCACTTTTTTGTATTTGTTCCCATTTGTTTATTTGTTAATTTCTTTGAATCAAGTATCGTATCACCTTGTATCTCAGCTGGTTTCTTTCTGTATTCAATAAGCACTCCCGTTGTTATTGCTGTTGTAAGCTGTGTCTAACCCTGTGCATCACCACTCCTCAATCCTAACAATCTTTTCAAAGCAACACCTTGCACAATCATCTATGTCTAGTTCCATTGCAACCTTCCACAACATCTATCAATATTGAATAGCATTTCACACAGAATTCTTATTCAACTGATCGTGACAGAAATGGACCACTATCAACACAAATGAATATTTTATATGAGCTTTGTATGATCACCTAATAAACATTGTTATAGCTGTGCACATCTGTCTTAATCCTGTTATTGTTAATTACACGTTATAAACTTTCTACAGAGAAAGGATCCACTTCCCTGGACTTTCTCCACATTTTGTCTCTGGCCTAAACACAATGTCAAAGTGGAATTGTGTTTTTTTTTACAAATTAATAAAAAATGAAAAACTGAAATGTCTTGAGTCAATAAGTATTCAACCCCTTTGTCATGGCAAGGAGCCTAAATAAATTCAGGAGTAAACATGTCCTTAACAAGTCACATAATAAGTTGCATGGACTCACTCTGTGTGCAATAATAGTGTTTAACATGATTTATGAATGACTACATAGTCTCTGTAAGGTCCCTCAGTCCAGCAGTGAATTTCAAGCACAGATTCAACCACAAAGACCAGGGAGGTTTTCCAATGCCTCACAAAGAATGGCACTTATTGGTAGATGGTTAAATATATTTTTAAAACAGACATTGAATATCCCTTTGAGCATGGTGAAGTTATTAATTACACTTTGGATGGTGTATCAATACACCCAGACACTACAAAGATACAGCCATCCTTCCTAACTCAGTTGCCGGAGAGGAAAGAAACTGCTCAGGGATTTCACCATGAGGCCAATTGTGACTTTAAAACAGTTTACAGGAGCAAACTTAGGATGGATGAACAACATTGTAGTCAATTGACAGAGTGAAAAGAAGAAAGTCTGTACAGAATAAACATGCATTCTGTTTACAAGGCACCAAAGTAATTCACTTTATGTTCTGAATACAAAGTGTTATGTTTGCTGCAAATCCAACAACATCACTGAGTACCACTTCATATTTTCAAGCATAGTGGTGGCTGCAGCATGTTACGGGTATGCTTGTCATCGTTAAGGATGGGAGTTTTTCAGGATAAAAATAAAACAGAATGGCGCCAAGCACCGGGAAATCCTAAAACCTCAGCATGACAACGCCCCATACACAAAGCGAGGTCCAGAGAAATGGTTTGTCGAGATCGGTGTGGACGAACTTCACTGGCCTGCACAGAGCACTGACCTCAACCCCATCGAAAACATTTGGGATGAATTGGAACGCCGACTGTGAGCCAGACCTAATTGCCCAACATCAGTGCCCAACCTCACTAATGCTTCCATTCAGCCACAACAAATCCCCACAGCAATGTTCCCAGAAGAGTGGAGGCTGTTATAACAGCAAAGGGGGGACCAACTCCAAATGAATGCCCATGATTTTGGAATGAGATGTTCGACGAGCAGGTGTCCACATCATTTTGGTAATGTAGTGTATCAGAGGTGTGGACTGTAGTAGCTTGATGCATCGCTACAGTACCACAACAACGCCAGAATATACAGTAGTATGATCCATTGCAGTCATAAGCGGCAGGTTGCCTCGCTGTTAAGAGCTTTGGGCCAGTAACCGAAAGGTTGCTGGATGGAATCCTTGAGGCGACTAGGTGAGAAAAGTGTCAATGTGCCCTTGATCCTGTAAGTGGAGCTGGATAAGTCATGGATAAGGTATGTAAGTGGAGCTGGATAAGTCATGGATAAGGTATGTAAGTGGAGCTGGATAAGTCATGGATAAGGTATGTAAGTGGAGCTGGATAAGTCATGGATAAGGTATGTAAGTGGAGCTGGATAAGTCATGGATAAGGTATGTAAGTGGAGCTGGATAAGTCATGGATAAGGTATGTAAGTGGAGCTGGATAAGTCATGGATAAGGTATGTAAGTGGAGCTGGATAAGTCATGGATAAGGTATGTAAGTGGAGCTGGATAAGTCATGGATAAGGTATGTAAGTGGAGCTGGATAAGTCATGGATAAGCCATTCCAGTTCTAGTCGTTGTAACTCTGTCCATCTCTTCAGCCGTGGCGCAGGAAGTACAGCGTTGTCAAATAAGGTTGTGTTGCAGCACTGTTCAGCGCCGATAATGACATGTGGTGGTGCTACTACCCTGCTAGCCATGTGGTGGTGCTACTACCCTGCTAGCCATGTGGTGGTACTACTGCTCTGCTAGCCATGTGGTGGTGCTACTACCCTGCTAGCCATGTGGTGGTGCTACTGCTCTGCTAGCCATGTGGTGGTGCTACTACCCTGCTAGCCATGTGGTGGTGCTACTGCTCTGCTAGCCATGTGGTGGTGCTACTGCTCTGCTAGCCATGTGGTGGTGCTACTACCCTGCTAGCCATGTGGTGGTGCTACTACCCTGCTAGCCATGTGGTGGTGCTACTACTACTCTAATAGCCATGTGGTGGTGCTACTACCCTGCTAGCCATGTGGTGGTACTACTGTTCTGCTAGCCATGTGGTGGTGCTACTACCCTGCTAGCCATGTGGTGGTGCTACTACTACTCTAATAGCCATGTGGTGGTGCTACTACCCTGCTAGCCATGTGGTGGTACTACTGTTCTGCTAGCCATGTGGTGGTGCTACTACCCTGCTAGCCATGTGGTGGTGCTACTGCTCTGCTAGCCATGTGGTGGTGCTACTACTACTCTGATAGCCATGTGGTGGTGCTACTACCCTGCTAGCCATGTGGTGGTGCTACTGCTCTGCAAGCCTTGTGGTGGTGCTACTACTACTCTAATAGCCATGTGGTGGTGCTACTGCTCTGCTAGCCATGTGGTGGTGCTACTGCTCTGCTAGGCATGTGGTGGTGCAACTGCTCTGCTAGCCATGTGGTGGTGCTACTACTACTCTAATAGACATGTGGTGGTGCTACTACCCTGCTAGCCATGTGGTGGTGCTACTACCCTGCTAGCCATGTGGTGGTGCTACTGCTCTGCTAGCCAGGTGGTGCTACTGCTCTGCTAGCCATGTGGTGGTGCTACTGCTCTGCTAGCCATGTGGTGGTGCTACTACCCTGCTAGCCATGTGGTGGTGCTACTACTCTGCTAGCCATGTGGTGGTGCTACTGCTCTGCTAGCCATGTGGTGGTGCTACTACTGCTCTGCTAGCCATGTGGTGCTGCTACTGCTCTGCTAGCCATGTGGTGGTGCTACTGCTCTGCTAGCCATGTGGTGGTGCTACTACTGCTCTGCTAGCCATGTGGTGGTGCTACTCCTGCTCTAATAGCCATGTGGTTGTGCAACTACTACTTTGCTAGCCATGTGGTGGTGCTACTCCTGCTCTAATAGCCATGTGGTGGTGCTTCTACTGCTCTGATAGCCATGTGGTGGTACTACTACTGCTCTGCTAGCCAGCCATGTGGTGGTGCTACTACTACTCTGCTAGCCATGTGGTGGTGCTACTACTGCTCTGCTAGCCATGTGGTGGTGCTACTACTGCTCTGCTAGCCATGTGGTGGTGCTACTACTGCTCTGCTAGCCATGTGGTGCTACTACTGCTCTGCTAGCCATGTGGTGGTGCTACTACTACTCTGATAGCCATGTGGTGGTGCTACTACCCTGCTAGCCATGTGGTGGTGCTACTGCTACTCTAATAGCCATGTGGTGGTGCTACTACTACTCTGCTAGCCATGTGGTGGTGCTACTACTGCTCTGCTAGCCATGTGGGGGTGCTACTACTGCTCTGCTAGCCAGGTGGTGCTACTACTGCTCTGCTAGCCAGGTGGTGGTGCTGCTACTGCTCTGCTAGCCAGGTGGTGCTACTACTACTCTGCTAGCCATGTGGTGGTGCTACTGCTCTGCTAGCCATGTGGTGGTGCTACTACTGCTCTGCTAGCCAGGTGGTGCTACTACTGCTCTGCTAGCCAGGTGGTGCTACTACTGCTCTGCTAGCCAGGTGGTGCTACTACTGCTCTGCTAGCCAGGTGGTGGTGCTGCTACTGCCCTGCTAGCCAGGTAGTGCTACTACTGCTCTGCTAGCCAGCCATGTGGTGGTGCTACTACTGCTCTGCTAGCCATGTGGTGGTGCTACTGCTCTGCTAGCCATGTGGTGGTGCTACTACTGCTCTGCTAGCCATGTGGTGGTGCTACTGCTCTGCTAGCCATGTGGTGGTGCTACTACTACTCTGCTAGCCAGGTGGTGGTGCTACTACTACTCTGCTAGCCAGGTGGTGCTACTACTGCTCTGCCAGCCAGGTGGTGGTGCTACTGCTCTGCTAGCCATGTGGTGGTGCTACTACTGCTCTGCTAGCCATGTGGTGGTGCTACTACTGCTCTGCTAGCCATGTGGTGGTGCTACTACTGCTCTGCTAGCCATGTGGTGGTGCTACTACTGCTCTGCTAGCCATGTGGTGGTGCTACTACTGCTCTGCTAGCCATGTGGTGGTGCTGCTACTACTGCTCTGCTAGCCATGTGGTGGTGCTACTACTACTGCTCTAATAGCCATGTGGTGGTGCTACTAGTACTCTGCTAGCCATGTGGTGGTGCTACTCCTGCTCTAATAGCCATGTGGTGGTGCTACTACTGCTCTGCTAGCCAGGTGGTGCTACTACTGCTCTGCCAGCCATGTGGTGGTGCTACTACTGCTCTGCTAGCCAGGTGGTGCTACTACTGCTCTGCTAGCCAGGTGGTGGTGCTACTGCTCTGCTAGCCATGTGGTGGTGCTACTACTACTGCTCTAATAGCCATGTGGTGGTGCTACTGGTGCTACTCTGCTAGCCATGTGGTGGTGCTACTGCTCTGCTAGCCATGTGGTGGTGCTACTGCTCTGCTAGCCATGTGGTGGTGCTACTACTACTGCTCTAATAGCCATGTGGTGGTGCTACTCCTGCTCTGCTAGCCATGTGGTTGTGCTACTACTGCTCTGCTAGCCATGTGGTGGTGCTACTCCTGCTCTAATAGCCATGTGGTTGTGCTACTGCTCTGCTAGCCATGTGGTGGTGCTACTACTACTCTGCTAGCCAGGTGGTGCTACTACTACTCTGCTAGCCAGGTGGTGCTACTACTACTCTGCTAGCCAGGTGGTGGTGCTACTACTGCTCTGCTAGCCAGGTGGTGCTACTACTGCTCTGCCAGCCAGGTGGTGGTGCTACTGCTCTGCTAGCCATGTGGTGGTGCTACTACTGCTCTGCTAGCCATGTCTTGGTGCTACTACTACTGCTCTAATAGCCATGTGGTGGTGCTACTCCTGCTCTAATAGCCATGTGGTGGTGCTACTCCTGCTCTGCTAGCCATGTGGTGGTGCTACTCCTGCTCTGCTAGCCATGTGGTTGTGCTACTACTACTCTGCTAGCCATGTGGTGGTGCTACTCCTGCTCTAATAGCCATGTGGTGGTGCTACTGCTCTGCTAGCCAGGTGGTGGTGCTACTACTGCTCTGCCAGCCAGGTGGTGCTACTACTGCTCTGCCAGCCAGGTGGTGGTGCTACTACTGCTCTGCCAGCCAGGTGGTGCTGCTACTGCTCTGCCAGCCAGGTGGTGGTGCTACTGCTCTGCTAGCCATGTGGTGGTGGTGCTACTGCTCTGCTAGCCATGTGGTGGTGCTACTGCTCTGCTATACATGTGGTGGTGCTACTGCTCTGCTAGCCATGTGGTGGTGCTACTACTACTGCTCTAATAGCCATGTGGTGGTGCTACTACTACTGCTCTAATAGCCATGTGGTGGTGCTACTACTACTGCTCTAATAGCCATGTGGTGGTGCTACTCCTGCTCTGCTAGCCATGTGGTTGTGCTACTACTGCTCTAATAGCCAGCCATGTGGTGGTGCTACTACTACTCTGCTAGCCATGTGGTGCTACTACTACTGCTCTGCTAGCCATGTGGTGCTACTACTACTGCTCTGCTAGCCATGTGGTGGTGCTACTCCTGCTCTAATAGCCATGTGGTGGTGCTACTACTGCTCTGCTAGCCATGTGGTGGTGCTACTACTACTCTGCTAGCCATGTGGTGGTACTACTACTCTGCCAGCCATGCGGTGGTGCTACTACTGCTCTGCTAGCCATGCGGTGGTGCTACTACTACTCTGCTAGCCATGCGGTGGTGCTACTACTACTCTGCTAGCCATGCGGTGGTGCTACTACTACTCTGCTAGCCAGCCATGTGGTGGTGCTACTACTGCTCTGCTAGCCAGCCATGTGGTGGTGCTACTACTACTCTGCTAGCCATGTGGTGGTGCTACTACTACTCTGCTAGCCATGTGGTGGTGCTACTACTACTCTGCTAGCCATGTGGTGGTGCTACTACTACTCTGCTAGCCATGTGGTGGTGCTACTACTGCTCTGCTAGCCATGTGGTGGTGCTACTGCTCTGCTAGCCATGTGGTGGTGCTACTACTACTGCTTTAATAGCCATGTGGTGGTGCTACTCCTGCTCTGCTAGCCATGTGGTTGTGCTACTACTACTCTGCTAGCCAGGTGGTGCTACTACTACTCTGCTAGCCAGGTGGTGGTGCTACTACTGCTCTGCTAGCCAGGTGGTGCTACTACTGCTCTGCCAGCCATGTGGTGGTGCTACTACTGCTCTGCTAGCCATGTGGTGGTGCTACTGCTTTGCTAGCCATGTGGTGGTGCTGCTACTGCTCTGCTAGCCAGGTGGTGCTACTACTGCTCTGCTAGCCATGTGGGGGTGCTACTACTGCTCTGCTAGCCAGCCATGTGGTGGTGCTACTACTGCTCTGCTAGCCAGCCATGTGGTGGTGCTACTACTGCTCTGCTAGCCATGTGGTGGTGCTACTGCTCTGCTAGCCATGTGGTGGTGCTACTACTACTCTGCTAGCCAGGTGGTGCTACTACTACTCTGCTAGCCAGGTGGTGGTGCTACTACTGCTCTGCAAGCCAGGTGGTGCTACTACTACTCTGCTAGCCAGGTGGTGGTGCTACTACTGCTCTGCTAGCCAGGTGGTGGTGCTACTACTGCTCTGCTAGCCAGGTGGTGGTGCTACTACTGCTCTGCTAGCCAGGTGGTGGTGCTACTACTGCTCTGCTAGCCAGGTGGTGGTGCTACTACTGCTCTGCTAGCCATGTGGTGCTACTACTACTGCTCTGCTAGCCATGTGATGGTGCTACTCCTGCTCTAATAGCCATGTGGTGGTGCTACTACTGCTCTGCTAGCCATGTGGTGGTGCTACTGCTCTGCTAGCCATGTGGTGGTGCTACTACTACTCTGCTAGCCAGGTGGTGCTACTACTACTCTGCTAGCCATGTGGTGGTGCTACTACTGCTCTGCTAGCCAGGTGGTGGTGCTACTACTGCTCTGCTAGCCATGTGGTGGTGCTACTACTGCTCTGCTAGCCATGTGGTGGTGCTACTACTACTCTGCTAGCCAGGTGGTGCTACTACTACTCTGCCAGCCAGGTGGTGCTACTACTGCTCTGCCAGCCAGGTGGTGCTACTACTACTCTGCCAGCCAGGTGGTGCTACTACTACTCTGCTAGCCAGGTGGTGGTGCTACTACTGCTCTGCTAGCCAGGTGGTGCTACTACTACTCTGCTAGCCAGGTGGTGGTGCTACTACTGCTCTGCTAGCCATGTGGTGGTGCTACTCCTGCTCTGCTAGCCATGTGGTTGTGCTACTACTACTCTGCTAGCCATGTGGTGGTGCTACTCCTGCACTAATAGCCATGTGGTTGCTACTACTGCTCTGCTAGCCAGGTGGTGGTGCTACTACTGCTCTGCTAGCCAGGTGGTGCTACTACTGCTCTGCCAGCCATGTGGTGGTGCTACTACTGCTCTGCTAGCCATGTGGTGGTGCTGCTACTGCTCTGCTAGCCATGTGGTGGTGCTGCTACTGCTCTGCTAGCCATGTGGTGGTGCTGCTACTGCTCTGCTAGCCATGTGGTGGTGCTGCTACTGCTCTGCTAGCCATGT